>NW_019735578.1:33213-79819 GCF_002891405.2 Cryptotermes secundus | reverse complement strand
GCTCAGGATAGGGACCAGTGGAGGGCTCTTGTGAACACGGTAATGAACCTTCTGGTTCCATAAAATGCTGGTAAATTCTTGAGTAGCTGCAGAATTGGCGGCTCCTCCAGAAGGGCTCAGCTCCATAAGTAAGTAATATTCTACCAGTCAAGAGAGAAATCTCTCTCATCCAACATATAGCCAATATTTTACTGAGCTATACCCCAGCTCACAGTGTTATCTGTCAGTAAATATAATCCATGGCACATCTGACATGGATAGAATTAATCTTAATACCTAAGTGCTGACAATATTTAGTGTAGGTTACTTGCATACAGAATTAAATTAGTACCTGCTTTTCATAATACCTTTCTACACTGCACTTTTCGAAAGTGATACTTGCACTGCAGACTCTCGGCTTGAATGAAATTTGAATATGATCTGAAAGTTTGTGATGACAGCATGTTTCTGGACATTAGTACTGTGTTTTAGAGACAAACATGACAATGGATAATGTCCAGAAATATAATTATTTAATAAAATAATAATAATAAAGTTCTAATAAAATTAGAACTTACATCTTTGTTTGCGTACCCATGGAGAAGCAATTACTTGATTATTATTATTAATATTCCATTGTAAAATTCCGTTGATCCAATCTAGGCTACAAATATGCCTGACTGATATAGAACCAATCAAAGACAAGTAACTAAAATACACATTCTATGAAAATAAGCATAGGTCAGATCAACCAATAAACCAAACTGTTTATCCTCCTACTTCAACATTAAACACAACATTTTAAATTTAATATTATAAAAAAATCATCATACCAAAAGGTAGATGATAATATATTTATGCCAAAATAAGGCACCTATGATAGATAAAACCTTAAAAATTCACATTAAAATTAGCAATTACTATTAAAAAATCCTTCAGTGAATAAAAAGAATTCAATAGAAGGTAGTTTTTAGAGTATTTTTAAATTGATTCTTATTATCAGACAATTTTTTATGCCTGGAAACATCCACAAACGAAAAAGGAGTGTACATTCATGAACTGACACACAATACAAGAAACACTATTTTTATGGTTTTTATTTATTCCACTTACATAGCTTTCCAGAGCTTTAACATAAATAATTTATAAAATAATATACAATTAATTTACATAATATATCATGAAATTTAAAATAATTATCATGACAATATAGAAACAAATAAAAATGACCAGCATTTTTTCAGGAACAAAGATTATAAAGCTGTGTCTAAAAACACGTAACTGCAATACTGAACAATTTGACTGCCTCAACATGTTCATTATGAAATTTGAAAATATGGCACATACATTAGAGATATAATTCTAACCAAAGTGAAACAAAGTTTCTTGATTAAATGTATAAACAAAGCCAGTTAAACATTTCAGACAGTAAGATATGTCTGAAGAATTTTGCACATGGTTCCACTACTTCAAAATAATATTCATCATACAAAAACAAACTGGAAAATGCAGCAGTCCACTATATATGAATGTACATATGAAGGTGTCAGTCTAGATGAAAATTGTGTGCAGATTCTTCTCACATCTGAATTACTCGTAGATGCAATGTTCCAACTTTACTGGATAAAACACATACACAGTATCACAGCAGTCTGAGTATGAGTACTGCATCTGCCAGGTTTGTTATGACAGGGAAGGACTGTAAACTCCCAGAGAGTGGCAAATTAAGGCATGCTAGGCATGAGCCTCAACAGGATGCACACTCAAATAGAATAAAATACACTCAGGAATGTCGTTCATTGGGCTTTACCCATTCCATGCTTCACCTAATTCTGCCACAACCTTTTGTCAACAGGAAACTCTTATACAGTATGCCTGATATGAATGTGTAGACAATGAGGAACTGTGAGTAAATTTAGTATCAGAAGCACTATATATGCTACCTTCAAAGACAAAGACTGTTCAATAACTCTACATAATACTAGAATTATAGTAAAGCATATACTTCATTAAATATCACAGAGGTCAGCATCTTTGTTAAATCTCATACAATGGGTTTTATCTGCATCATTTGCAATGTCACTTATTATATGGGAGAAGGATTACAGGGTACACTACAGATTATATTGGAACAGCAAATAATTTAAATCTGTCTGGTGAATTAAAACACGCTGGGAACTCCACCAAAGCATCTGCCTCCTTCAGTGTTAAATATATAAGCATGATTCTTGCTATACCCAGTACAGGCATCTGATCTATTTAAACTTCCTTTATCACAAAATAAAGCTGCAACACACATTAAAGAGAGCATTTTTCCACAGTAGAAACTGAACTCTCATATCAGCAAAAGGGTTAATTAGACTTAATTCAGAAGAATTATATCCCCTGGGACATAACATTATGCAGCCTGGTGAAAGGCAACCAGTGTTCTGGGCAAACATGTCAGCTCCACCTTCAGGGCTGAAGAGTAAGTCAAGCAAGAAATCAGCATGAAGCAGGGAACAAGCACTGTTGCTACTGCCTGTTTCATGCCAGTTTCTTCCTTGGCTTACCTTTCAGCCCTGACAATGGAGGTGATTTGTTCCTCTGAAATGTGAACTGACTTTTACTGGACTACACAATTTAAAAGGACAGAATTCTTCACAATCACTTCTGCAAGAACCTCAAATCATATAAACTTACTTAGGATACTTAGAACATGTATAGACTATTCAATATAAGATAGGGTGATGAATATTTATGAAAAGTTTATGTTTCAGAAGATGGAGAAAGTAGGCCAATAAAATATATTAAAATAATAATTTTTAACATTTTAAAATCTGTACAAACTAACTCATCTGGATATTATATATCTGAGATGACCTGATACATATGAAAACATGAAGACACTGAGAAGAGCTGCATGACTCTCAGAGGCATGAGACAGTAAAATATGGTCATGAGTCCTGTAGGACTCAGAACCAAGAATGACTGTGCTGGTGAGGCCCAGCAGCATATTACCTGACCTGACCGACTGACTCAAGGGAATATTAATTTTGTGTTTTCTTATATTAGAATTAATTTCCCTAAAATCATAAATGCAACCACTTCAGATCTAATTTGTACATGTGGGTGTTTTATGTATTATGTTGATGCTGCACACACTTTGAGACATCGACTGTCATTAAATAAACCATGAATTAAATAAATAAATAGATAAATAAACTTTATATACACTCACTATTTTGGAACTCCTTATAGATATAATGTGTCAATAACACTAAAGAGACTCACAGCTTCAAAATAAGGATGTTTTGCGTTATCAGGACAACAAAAACATATAAAGAAGTGCCCCAGTCCCCATGTAAGTAAACAGTAACTTTAGTTTTTAGAAAAAACTAAGCACTGAATTTATACACACTAACTGAGTCAGGGAACAGAGTAGTGTCACACCTCACTCAGATTTGGGGAGTGCCTAGTTTGAATCATGGTTGGGAACTGACTATGCTGCCAAAGATTTTTCATGGTAGTCCTCAGTCCCACCAGGTGAACACTAGGAAAGCACAAAAATAAACATATTACTCCTACTGTCATCATTCCCATTTCACAATACATGCAATACATGATCACTTTATCATGAAACTCAACACTAAACAACCTATGCAGTTGAAACAGTGTCATTAAATAACCCATGGATCAACCAATCTGCTTTTTGCATATGGATGTTAAATAAAATAAAAACCTTGACCAGCATTCCAAGAATTTTTAACACATTTTCATAAGCACCCTTCATGCATTAAAGACTGTAATTTGCTTTTAATTGCGTGTATACATGTTACTCATTTTCCCTTAACTAAGAGCATGGAATACAATACATTCTAATTAAGCAGGCATAGTTCATCTTTGTTTATATCCAATTTTCTATCACCATTTTATAAAAATATATATTTTAACAAATCAGTGTAAATTTTCCAAACAAAGAAACTGTTGCTTTCAGTCACTCATGAGGTGTGTCAACTTACTTCAGTGGGGAAGGAAAGAAAATGTTTCCCTGACAGAGAGACCTTCCCCGCATTATTGGCATGTACTGCAGCATATACAGATGGTGCACTCAAAAAACAAGAGACTGTAAGATAGTTACTTTCATAATTCGAATTGTCTGAATCTTAACAAGCAATCCATCTTTTTCTATCAGCAATCTAAAGCAAATACAAAAAATGATAGGATGACATGCCAGCAAAAATTATATTATTACTATAATGAAGACTTTCAAAACAACATAAAACATAATACTGTACAATAGTACTCTTTTAACAGTTTAAGCATTATTAAATGAATGATCAGAAAGTAAAGAGGTGTATTCCAGACCACCGATATGCTTTTGAAACAACTCTGACTGTAGATCACATTTACATAGTAACACCATCTTGTACATCATGCTTACCGATGGAATACTATGTTATTTATGTGACAGATGTTTAAAGTAACAGACAGTGAGCAAGTAAAAGGCCTTACATCTATCATCAGATATTCTGTTTTGGTCAGCAAATCTTATGTAAAGCAGAAACATAGACAAAACTGAACTGAATGAAATTGAGATCATGCCAAAGAATAAGATACCTTCCTCATGTTGGAATCACTTAATACCATGAGGTTATGCTTAACATTAACAAATCACTCTTTGTGTACATAGGTGGTCTAAAGTACGGTGACTTACTTTCTGAGCACCCAGTATGAACAGCTCTCTAAACTTTTTTTCTCAAACACTTGCACCGTCCACTGACACTAATAAGGAATACATATATATATATATATATTATAATATGCAGTTTTATTTACAGTACAACAAATGCCAAAGGCAATAAAGTAGAATGTATGCAAAGTATATCACGTCCTTCCACTCTACTATATATTTATATCCAGTACGTGATTCCAGTCAGTGTCAAAACAACACGTTTTATTACATATAGGAAAAGTGAGAGCATTATTCCTGCAAGTTCCGCTTGGCATTTAGTGAATTTCGAGCATAAAGCACAATAATGTTATATTCAGAATTGTGGGAAAAGTAGCAGCAGCTGCACAATTACATTAATTACTAGAGCAGGACAAGATACAGTGACACAGTAATGTACCAGCACCTGCTTCCATTGGCCACAGAGATTCATTTACAAAATAATATATCCCACAATTTCTAATAGGCAAATCATATCTTGATAAAATTTGATATATTCGTTAAAGAACTCTAATTTTAAAAAAGTAACATCTGACTGCTTAATTTGCCACCATATACTTCCACCTAAATATTTTTTTAAGTCATCTGCAAGGCATGTGGAGTTTCTATTAGTGAGCTGTACATTTACATATATTCAGTCACTCAGCACTCTATGACTACAGCTGCTTGATCTGCTCAACTATTACTGTATTTTCTTCACAACCATTTGACAACAGATCATTCAAATTTAAAGCTCATAATTGCACTACTGAAATATATCTAAAGTTGTATGCCTATTGTGATTTGTGACTTTCTCCAAAATATTCCTCCAGCTCTTAAAGCAGATCTACTAAGTATGAAACTTACATGAACAATGATGAAAATAGTCCAGTGACGTGTCCAACGGAAGCAGGCTTACAGACCTATCTACAGATATTACAAGCACAATATCTCAATCCAACATGCTTTAAAAAATAATGATTTTAAAAACAGTCAAATTTGGTATTTGTTCAACACAGAATGGAACACAGGCAAGAAAAGAGAGACTTTGATGAGCAGGCATATGAGTGGGTCCATGTCAGAGGGATTGACTAGTTGGACCCACTGAGGGAAGAGAGTAGTGTGCCTTCCTGTGACCACACTCAGATGATTACATACCACCATATGGTAATGCATGATGAACACTGAAAGAGCACTACATGCAATTGGCCTGTATGTAGCTCACCTGTTACCATGTAAAAAATTTGAACCATCATATTCACTGTGATGTCTACTTTCTGACTTTCTGTCAAATTAAAGAATACAAACACAGCAAAATTATTCTGTAGCATACAAGACCAAGGAGACATGGTTTTGTGCACATTCAATTTTAACATATTATTACCATTACCATATGTTGGTACAGAATGGCTTTGCACCTCTAGGAGCTCTGGTCCACAAACGTTCTTAAAAGTTGGTACTTTAATACAAGGAGAGAACCGATTTGACTAGACCACCTAGCCCATGTTGCTATATGCACTGACTCTCTCATTTTGCAACTTGCATTACTGGCTGTGGGCCTGGCAGACTGGGGTGGATGATAGGGTGCCTTCGTGCCAGCTTGGATCTGAAGGGCAAATATCACAAGTTTCATATAACTTCAAGTTGTGTAAGTAAGCATTTATCAGTCACACTTACATGACACGTAATAGCTGGAGAGGACTTCTGCTATCATCAAATTCTGAGAAGGTACAGACTTCAGAAGGAAGTTAACAATACTCCTCACTTCATTATGAAATAAACTAAAAGGATGCAGCATTAAGGTGTCTATTCAGGCTACTTTCACTCTAAAATAACATTTATACAAGTTTTTAAACCGCTTCACGACACCATAAAATTCTTTGTTATATTCTGCCCTGAAATACCCTATGAACAGGCTAGTCTTCAACTAGACAAATGTAAGACTAAGTTATATTTTTATTAGTAGATTACCCAAGTAAACACTTGTATGCCTGGTCACAGACATCAGTTTTGTTACACCACGTAGTCTTGCAGCCAGATACTGATGTTTGCAGGAACATGCATCCTCATTGGTTGGGTTATACAAATGGGTTACATGGAAGATGGTCCCTCAGATTCACTCAGTGATGGGGGTGATGGAGTATCATCTAGGTCAATAGGTACACTGAACACAGAAATGTCCCTTTTGCAGCTGTGAAGCTGGAGGCACCATATTCCTCCAAAACGTCAGTATCTGCCTACAGGTCTACATGGTGTCACAATACAGAAGACCACAATCTGAACAATCCTGCCATGAAGCCTCAGAAGTTGCATTAGTTTTGTTGTTACCTCATTTTCATGGACTAGCACAGGGATTGCCTAGTGTATCCTGAAGACACTACAGTATTTCTTAATTATTTTCTGATGACCATAAAGCTAAATCTCTGTTCAGTGCCAAGAAGTTCCAGTTATTTAGGTTTTGGTCAGGTGTCAAACTGAGAGACTTTTTCTAAAAAAAATTACAAATGTCTGGTATATTCTGAGACAGAATGTGTCAAAACAATGTCTTGAAAAAAACATCTTGATTAAAAAAAAGAGAAGTGAAGCTATTTATAATCTAATTGTTTTAATTCACATCTCTTCTTCTCTGCAGATTCTGACTGTGATTCGTGGGCTAGCATATTGTGAAGATGACACATGATTTAACAAACTTCCTTAAAAAATAGGATTTGTCTCAATAAATTGTATAATATCCATTTGCAGTGTTTTTAAATTTGATGAGACTGAACAAGCCAAACATGAATGGCTCTGTGAATTAAATTATTGTACTGGATGTTTAAGGCAGTAAACATGATGCAGTATTTATTAGGTACTAGCCAATGTTTAAAGAATACACTCTAAATGTTTCTCAAGTTTATTATTTAACTAGCAGTGGAAAACTCTTAAATCAATATCTAGGGATGCCATCATATGTACGGTGATACAAGACGGTGAATGGAAAAATTCAGTGCTCTAACCTCAAAGTACTCACTCAAATACTGTAATCCTCTGTCAATACTAATGCATAACATATTCAAAAGCAATTTATACAGGATATTTACATTACTTCATTTGATGGTGTCAGGATACAGTGAATTCAGATGGCATAAAAACAGGGCTAAATAAACAGGTCTTCTTAAGTCCATATAAGCAACATGATACTGAATGAAATGAATTATTGGAATTAATTACAGAAAACAACAGATTGTAAGGGACTGGATGAAGAATAGAGCTATAAATGATTTGACTGAATGTTCTCTTCCACTACCCTTATGGAGACACAATGAACTCAGAACAGATGACTGGAGACTTACCTGATTTGACCTGCTAGCAAAGGGTTGATAGCATATAGCCACTCATGAACTTCCCTGTCTCCCAGAGTCTGGAGTAAAAAGCCCCTGTGTTTTGTAACAACACTGAAACATGAACAAAACAATACTGTATTCTGTGAAAATTAGAATCTATCATATCTGTACTGCAACTCACTCTTAACTAATTAGTATTTTCATTTGCTACGGGAGGGCATATTAAACCATAAGAGCTTTAGGAGATAACTAAGTACATGCATCAACAATTCTTGAGAAGCTAAATGTAACCCAGCCAGTCAACTGTACTCAACACTAGCATCTTACATGTTCTGTTTGGCAGCTGCTGCTATTATGCTATCAGAAGGCTTAACCTGGGAGGCAGTTTAGCAAAGGGAAAGAAGAATTTAACAAAATAAGAAGTGGAAGCAGATCTTCAGTTACAATTACTATTCTTTCAATTTTGTAATAAGAAACGTTTGGGTATGATTAACATAATGATTTATGAAAATGGTTGTTGGTTGATGCACACAATTCTACATGCCTGCAACAGTCAGCCTCTGAACGCACCTGAACGTGTTTGGCATCTTAACCATTTCCTGCTGGTCCTCAGAGTATTCAACTTGCGCAGTTGCCAGGTTGATGAGTGCACGTTCTACTGGGTCCTTCTCTTCACGAAAAATGAACACATAGGGCCGTCGCACCGCCTGATCCAAAATAAAGAAGGGTTAAAAGATACATCTCATAATGTGTGATTTGAGGTTCTGACATTGGTGACTATGAAGATTACTCTTGTTTGGGATGTGATACCGTGCAGTCTAGTGTACATTCAGTGATGTTTCAGAGGAACTTTCTGCCTCCATCTTCTGTCATAAGGATGGATCAGTGTAGCAGATGAGGCAGAAAGTTCCTCTGAAACACTGGTAAACTTCTATCGGACTGCTAGATCTGAGGTTCTCATGGCAATGACTTCTGGGCTGTAATGCCATGTAGATCAGTGTTCTGCTTGCTTCTGCTGGTTTCTTCTTTGATTTACTATCGACCATGAAGACAGAATCAGTATGTTCTTTCAAAACATCTTCCTGAACTACATATTATTACAATCCAGAATACCATTTTCTTCTACCAGACAATACATCTCTGAAGATGTAAGAAATCTTCATGGATGTAACATGATTAAGTGTTCCCTGGTTATATGTCAGATCGGGTACACTATAGTGGTAGCTGTAATTCAAGCCCCAGTAACTATATTCATTATATCAATATGTTTATAATATAAAATGTTCATTTTCATAATATCTATAAATATTATTTCAAATAGTCATTAAACAAATACTGCTGTCCTGTAGTTTAGGCACTTAGGTATGGTCTTTCAACACTCCGACCACTGCCTTTCGGGCTTTATGCTAGATCCAACCTTTAGATAAGAGCAGTCATTGGGCAGAATTTTCATTTTGCCCACCAAAGAAATGATGAGGATGGCAGGAAGACCTAAGGCTTAATGTAGGGAGCCAAACCATGGTAGGTCCTGGTGTTCCATACACACACACAGAAACTTATGATATTGTTAAAGGTGAGCAAAATCTGCATTAGACCCAGCTAATCTCAAAACCAGGACCTCACACTTAGAAGGTCAGCATCATCACATTCCCGAATCACCTAAATACTGATGACTCTTAAAAATTAATTTTGGCCTTCAATAAAAGTAACAGTTAAGAATGGCAGATATGGTCTTAAAATATAATTTTGAACTATGGTAAATTATGTGTGCTCAGTTTCTGAGGTTATAAATTGGGAATTACAGTAAAGTGACTGCTTAGACTGTTAAACATAGATACAAATTTGACTTTATTAATATATTTCAATAATAATCAGCACTGCTTTCCAAAAACATGTTTGCTGGTAGGCACATATGCACCTTCTATTTTGTGATAAGATTGCTGGTACATACACCAATACAAAGACAGTAGCATTATTGATATTACTATTATTATTATTATTATTAGTAGTAGTAGTAGTAGTAGTAGTCGTGGTGGCAGGAGGGGGAAGGTGCGAGGGTGGGTGGTGGTGGTAGTGATGAACTTAATCAAGTCAAACCATGTCTCCTCCAAAATCATGATGAGGGCCTGGCACTGTCTGCATTCTGAAAATGTGGATGACATGAATGAAACCTTTGATGTGTGTACAGAAAAATATGCACCTACCCTTTAATAGATATCAAACCTATGGCATTCTGAATGGGGTACAGAGTCATACCCTGACAACATCAGATATCCTAAATAACTAACTCCATGGAGCAGAGCGCTTCTTGAGAAACTAACACTTGCTCGCTCCGGAAATTGCCCACCTTTTACAGATTCCCCAAGGTTCATCACCACGTTCACAACAGCTTGCCTCCTTGTCTCAATGAACTGACCTTCAGTTATAAGTTGCCAGTTAGGACTGAGGAAAAGAGGTCACAGCCAAATTTAAGGCTGTCCTACTGATAATGCAAACTGAGATTAATAAACAGCCTCACTTGGCACTATGCATCTGTGAGGTTCTAGTTAATATAAGATTTTGTCACTTGAGGTTCCACTTCAAGAAGCCAAGTGACTATGTAAATTCCCCATTAAGCAAAGTACTATGTATCATTCAAAGCACAAGACTGCCAGATGGCTAACTCACAAAAGGGGTACACAACAGACTGAATATGGCCACAATGTGAGGACTCACCTCATGCATCTACAATCTACTGTTCATGCATGGAGACAACAAAAGGTGTATATTCTTACCACCCATCTCTTCTTCCAGCCATTTGTTTTCTGCTCCAGGATATTGAGGTAGCCCTTCCTGGCAACAACAGGGCTGATGCGGATCTCTTCCATCTCAGGGACATATAGGACCAATTGCTCCCTACCGGGGGATGAGCTGCCTACAGGCTGAGGCACCTGAGGTGTGCACTGCCCCTCACCAGTGGGTCCACTGGAGAATATATACTGTTCTGGTAATACTGTTCGAGTCTTCTCTGGTGAGCATAATCTGCAGCACATGGCAAAGCAACAGAAACCACACATTAAACAATGAGAAGTTTGAGTTTGAAAAATAAATGTGCACATGAAATTATGGCAAAATGGCTGAAAACAATAATTTTTAATCAAATCATTTTCAATTATCCAATTTTCATTATGGACATTACCTGCTGCATATCGCAACTGAAGATTATATTAACATTGTAATAAGCTGGTAATAAATAATAGTTAACCAACTCCTCAGAGTGGGGTCAATCTGCTCGAAAAATTCCTTGCCTTTTATGAAGCCCAAAACTTCATTATCATGTTCACAAGAATCGGCAATAAATGTTGATTATAAAATGTGGGAATGCAGTTTTTACTACAAATATTTCAACTGAAATTACAGGTACTAATTTACAAAAAGCAAATTCCTATTTCAAGGCTTTCTGCAGTCATCTTTGCATTTTATCTCCATTTGTACAAGAACCTCCCACAGTTGACAAAAAAACATTGCTGTATAAAAAAACATAAAGTTAAAAGAAAGTAAAGGTATCCCTGTAACAGGCCGTGGAGGCCCATAGGGTTGTGAGATGTTGAGGTACCCACATTTTCTAGATAATTGGCTCATAGATGGCGGTGAGGCTGTCAGCCTTATGCACCGGCCCCCCTTTACCCCAAGAATATTCCTGGTACTCTTTTCTGTTAGAGGCTGAGTTGACCCCAGGGCCATAGTGTGGTTGGAAGGATTAAGTCAATTGAAAAAAATTCAACGACCTCATCGGGACTTGAACCCAAGACCTTCCAGCTTGTAGCATGGTGCCTCAACCAACTATGCTACTGCGTGCCCCATATAAACAAATATACAGGAAACAAATGCATTCACATTATTAGCTCATACAATGATGTTTCAACCCTTCAGTGCCGGGCTCTGTACCTGGCACACCAGTGGCTTCTATCACACGTCGCCGGGGTCCGTACCCTGCACGCGTATTGCAGCTCTAAGTTTCAGCTCGTATTTTGAACCGTGATTTTCATGTAAAGTAATTCTTTTGGTATGAAATTAAAGAAGAAATTTCAGGCTATCATTTCATATATTCATTGTCCCACTTTGAACTTCTTGTAGGAGTTGTAATACATTTGAATTCTTTGAAAAAGTTATCTATTTCAACACTTGGTGTGCTTGTTGCCCTTACAAACCTACCTCTGCCTAGGGGAATTCTTATGAACTAAATATGTTAGATCAATACTGTGTACTATCCTCTAGCTTGATCGAATGAAATGTCGATTCTCTTGAGGCATATTCTGAACTGTGCTGCTTCAACATTGGTATTTGTAACTACGAGGAGAAGACGTGGAGAATCTATGACTTTGAGACGTGACGTTGACTCTAAGAAGTGTGTTATGACTGCTACAGCAGAAAATGATAAACAGTTCACTATATGAATGATACCATTGTAATCCCCCTTTGTTCTATAAATAAGCATCATGCAGTCTGGTTAGCCAAGGCCAGCCACATGGAACGAAGTGGCCAGCTGTGTTGTGTCATGACCAGTGGAGAATATATTTACTTCAAATTGAATCAGAATACAGTTTTATCAGATTCAGAATTAGACAATGAAAATGGATGTTTTTGCTTTTCTTGATTCTGTGGTAAATGACAGAATCGTGAACAGCACAAACATCCACTGGGAGAATATGCAAAACTAAGGGACAAAAAGAAAATTTCTGAATGTGATGATAATATGTAGGAATAACACAAGGAAAATAATAGATAAACTGTCAATCAGAATTCAGTTGATTGAAGGACTCTGTGAAATATGCTAACGCTGTAGAACACAAAGTGTTGGGTCGACATTCGACCAACAAAACAGTGCCCCATCTTAAGAGAAAGAGATTTTATAAGCAAGAGTCCACCAAATGAAGAAATCAAGACAACAGAAACGTCATGTTGTGTGTCAAAAACTGTGTGACGTGGGAATCTGCGTGGAATATTTTCACGACAAACACACCCAGCTGAACTTCTAAGGTAATATGATACTATCATTCATAATTTTTATAGGCTCACTGTGCCAAAATATAATTTTAAAGCAGTGTGGATCAATACACCGATTCTATACATATTTCTGAATGTAGTGTGAAAATTAGAAAAACAGAACTCCAGTTTTTCCCAATTTATTACATTTTAAGTGAAAGGTTGCACCCTCTGATTTAAATATTTAAATATCCTCTGGCATAGGAGTTGAGCAGGAATTTAAATGCCCGCTGGCAGTGAAGGGTTAAACATATACATTTATTTTGGGTCTCGTGGATAGTTACTGAGACATGTTTAAATATGCGGCTAGAAATTCATATAAAGTTGTAGTTCATACTGTCCAAATAGGACAAAAACTGAATTCTGTCTAAGCTGTTTAGTATGAGTCATCAGTATTTCACTGGTTATAAATAACACGACCCTTTTAACTGAACACAATGAAAGTTTCTTACTCTATTGATGAGTTGGAAATAAGACTAGCGCTCATGTCTGTGGCCTCTTCACTTGGAGACACATCGTTGTGTTTTGTGATAGGCAAATCCTGGAATCAGAACAATAAATATTATTGGTATGAAAATATGTAAACATTTGTTTGGTATGTTCCTTAAATATGGCTATGACCCCTACACACATTGGGACCTCAATTCTGTTTTGTGGGTTTCATGAAGTCATTATGCATCATGATGTTGATGCTTGGTGCTACGTGTTTTGTCTGATTTTTATATTATTATGGTCTGGTTTCCAGTAAAAAACAAAACAGTTTAAAATCCCCACTGCACATGCACAACAGGGTGGGTTTACTATTCTTCATTTCTCGCATCCATATGATCCCTGAAGTCACTTGAAAGCTCTTCCACACATTTAAAAGGGCAACATTATGTGGAAACAGAAAATGACTGCTGACAGTACTGTTACAGCAGGCTCTGACACTGTCAGTAGCAATGTGTAATCAGTTTACATTTTGCAACTGTCAACAAAGGTTTTACATACAGTGATACCCTCATTTAAGTCTTGTTTTAGGGCTTAATAGTAACAGCAACAAAGAATAGTAAATTTCAATCATGGCATCAAGTGTATGCCCTCATCAGATCCATTTTCAGGAACAGGTAAGAAAAGTTCACATGTTAACATTGACTAATTTTAGTTACAATTATTGATGTACAGTGCATTTGTACAGTTATAATATATTAGGATGTAAAATGCTTTTTGAGGCATTATGCCACAAGCTGGAAGGTTGCGGGTCCGATTCCTGATGAGGTCACTGGATTTTTCAATTTACTTAATCCTTCCAGCTGCACTGCGGCCCTGGGGTCGACTCAGCATCTAACAGAAATGAGTACCAGGAGTCTTCCTGGGAGGTAAAGGGTGGCTGGCATGTAAGGCTGACAACCTTACGGCTATCTCTGAACCGACTGTGTAGAAAATGTGGGACGCTCGACGTCTCACAACCCTATGAGCTTTCACGGCCTGTTACAGGGACAGCTTTACCTTTTTACCTTTATTAAATTTCAACATAAAAGTCTGAGAGATCAGGGTTATCAGACAAATTCTTCATTATTACTATACAGGAGCCATCATTTTTACAGTACAGGATGTCACAAATTCCCTGCATACATGTTTGTTTATCAAATCCAGCACAGAATTAAAAATATTAGGATCAGAACAAAATATGAGGAGAGCTGGAAACTGGAAAAGGATGCGAATAAATACTTTAACTTCCACAACCTCATTTTTATAAATATGTGGTAGCATTACGTGTATGATATGAAGCTTGTCTGAGTGATGAATATACACGTACTTTACAATATATTGTGACATTACAACTGAAGAGAGAGCCATTACTAGGCTGCAGCAAACAACTCATCAGCATCATGATGACCACATACACAACAGAGGAATAAAAAATTGAGTGTCAAGATATTGTGAAGGAGGCGGTCACCATCCAAGTGAATGAAAAGACTACCCACAGCTGAAGAGTCAGAGATGTAGAAGCGCTGGCCACTATCACAAGTTTTGCCCACACCAACCGGAAAAGAAGAAATGGCAGTACACCTGTAGGCTACTTGCGATGAGCAGCCATTAATGTGACATTACAACTGAAGAGAAAGCTGTTACTAGGTTACACTACAATAAATAAACCCATTAACATAATGACTGCACGTGCAAGAGCGGAGCAGTATTTTCCGTATGGTCCAGGAGGATAGCAAAGTAAAGCAACCAAAGAAGAAATAATGGACTCAGTGTTTTCTGTGTGGTCCGTGCTGAGGCTACATAACGAAGACCAGCTGCCATTATGAGAGAGTCCTGAGACGGCAGGTAGAAGAGTAGGAGGTTGATGTGTGATTGCCGTCAGCCCACAAAGATGTGGGCCAGAAGCTGAGGAAGATCTACTGTTGACAGGCGTAACCAACCAGCACAGTGAAGAATGTGACTGAGAACACTAGCCCGTGTGAGATAGTGATTTGTAAAGTGCTCTCTGGTCCAGTGGTCAGACTTCCTGGCTACATATCCAGAGGTCTCCGTTTTGATTCCCAGCACTACCAGATCTGGACCAGTGTGTCTGGAACAAGGTTCACTCAGCCTTGTTGAGGATAATTGAGGAGCTACTTGAATGGAAAAGCAGTGGCTCCAATCTAGAAAACCGAGATTGACACACACTATCTGCAAAAGTTGAGGTCTCGGTTTTGATTCCCAGCAGAACCAGATCTGGACCACTGTGTCTAGAACAAGGTTCACACAGCCTTGTTGAGGATAATTGAGGAGCTACTTGAATGGAAAAAGTAGTGGCTCCAATCTAGAAAACCGAGATTGACACACTCTATCTCCAAAAGTTGACACTAACTTTGCCTGTCACTCAGTCAGTATAATTCCCTTGCAGAACAAAAACCCACATAGTCACGAGTTCTGTAACATCTGTTCTGTTGGGTCCCTTTAATAGATAGAGCTAGGCTCAATCACTGGACAACCCAGGTAACAAAAGACATAGGTTATAAATACCTGAGACCAGGCTAAGTCCATGGGAACTAATAAAAGAAATATACATTTCAAATTGTTCCAAACACATACTAGTGTGTAAGCCAGATCGACAGAGCCCTAGAAATAAATGTTATGAAACCAAACTAATAACAAAGTCCATGATCCCACACCACAGAACAAAACAAAAACGAGAACTAGTACAAAAAAAAAACCAAATGGTCAAGAGTTGTGTGATACCCATTCTCTTGTACCCCTTTAAGGACCCAGTCTCAAGTACACACATCACAAAACACAAAAGTTATAAATATCTGAGACCAGGCTAAGTCCATGAGAGTTAATAAGAAAGATATATATTACAAATTGTTCCAAACACGTACAACCGTGGAACCAGGATAGATAGAGCCGTAGAAATTTATGTCACGAAATCAAACTAATAACCAGGTCCATTACCCCATGGCATGGAATAGAAAGGAGAATTAGTAAAAGACTAATAGTGTCTAACTAGCGTCAACAATGGAGTAAATCACATCTATCTAATTTAGAACCTAACAGAAATCAATAAAACATATATCACGTCATACATATCATCTATGTGAATTGGTGACTTCATTGCTGATAATGGGGTTCCAAATGGGAGAAAAGTCCAAACTGGGTTGGCTAATTGGGTTGGCCAAGCATGCCATATATGTTGTCCAGTGAGTGAAGCTACATCTTTCTAAAGGACCCAACAGAATAGGTGTTTCCCTCACCTGAGGAGGGAAACACATCCAGTTTTTTGTTTTTCTTAGTTATCTTAAAACCAGGACAATGGATAAAGTCCGCAAACCCAATATCTCTATGTGTTGTGCACCATCCTCAGAATCCTATAGTAACTACAGGGTGGGCCATATTAATCTTTCCGATTTCACAAGGTTATTGCTGAGGCTAGGGAGGGGGTAGAGTGGTGGGGATGGTATTGTTAGACAGGTTATAGCGTGCAGTTTTCAGTACACACAATGGCTTGGTTGGGAGAACTTCGTGCGTTCGTGCTGGAAGAGTTTCTTAAAAACGGCGGTTCTGTGATCAAAACCCAGCGGGCCTTTCGCACTCACTTTGCTCTCGGTCGGCGTGATCCCATTCCCACTGGACCAACAATTATAAATTGGGCATCAAATTTTAGAGCGACATCTTCTGCATTAAAAAGAAAAACTTCAGGCTGGACCAGGACTTCAACATCAGCAGCAAATGTGGCTAGAGTGCGGGCTTCAATTTTGGAATCCCCCAAGCGTTCTGCATGGAAGCACGCGGCTGCACTTGGATTATCTGCCCGTAGTGTTAGAAGAATCCTTCATAGAGACCTCAAAATGCACCCATTAGTGCAAGAGTTAAGTGAAAGAGACTTTGAAACATGAAAAAATTTGTGCAACAACATTCTGCAGAGTATACCTTCCACAGCTGTTTTCATCTGTAGTGACAATGCCCATTTTCACCAGTCTGGGACTGTAAATAAACAAAATTTCTGCTACTGGGCTGAGAATAACCCTCGGAACCTTCACCAACGACCACTCCACAGCTCTCGAGTGACGGTGTGTTGCGCTGTTTCTCACTGTGGTGTCTGGGGTTCTTACTTCGAAGAATATGGTGAAGTCATTACAGTGACTTCTGCTTGATATTGTTACATGCTTGAAAATTTTATTCTATTGAAATTGGATGAATTATTGCAAGATCATGACCTGGAAGATATCTGGTTCCAACAAGATGGTGCTACAGCCCACACCCCGTGTCGTTCAATAGAGATTCTACGACAAATGTTTCCTGGTCATCTTGTCTCTTTGCGGGGTGACATCGGGTGGCCCCCCAGATCGCCTGATCTAACACCATGCGATTTCTTTCTGTGGGGCTACCTCAAGGCAAAGGTGTACACACATCGTCCCCGAACTATTGATGAACTGAAGGCTGCCATCACCGAAGAAATCAATGCTATTCCACAGAATATGACTCATAGAGTCATGGAAAACTTCCGAAACAGGCTCCGTCAGTGTATGGAAAATGGAGGTGGCCATTTGGAAGATATTATTTTTAAACCCCATTAAAACAAAACTGCATTCTATGTCCTTTCAAATAATAAAATAATTCTGCCTGCATCTTTCTTTATTTCTGTTCCATGCATTTTTGAAATCGGAAAGGTTTATATGCCCCACCCTGTATTTAATAAATTCATTTTGCTGTAAACATTGTGAAGAAGGTCAGACTGTTACTACTTTGTATTTGGCAAGTTAAGAACTCTTAGAAGTTCCATATCAACTACAGGATGATGAAGCTTGTTAGAGTCCCTACCTTACTTGGTATCCTCCCTTGAATCAGTTTCACACACTTTAGGGTCAGCTCGCTTTCCTTCTCAGTCATTTCCCATGGCTCATAAACATCTTTGCTGGGAGACTTGTGTACCACGGGACTGGCTCGACCCTCATTTGTTGCCTTGGCTACCATGTTACATACCTCCTGCAAGTAAAACAAGCATAAATATTTTCGATTCATTCATATACCCTGGAATAAGAAAACAATTACCACCAGTTTTTCTCTTTTATTACTTTTTTCAGCATTAAAATCACTGACATACTTCTTGTTTGACATTGTGTTACACTACAAGACGGGAAAAACAGGAAACAGCATAGCTTTAGAATGCAGTATCTTGAATTTGGTTTCAATTTTCAAGAGATCTGCATAACAGAATTTATACAGTAAACAGTTTGGAATGTCCTAGCATTTAACAGTATAATAAACATTTTGGGATATGGATTATGTACTTACTGTCATGAACACACCCTGAACATTATATGTAGTACAGTCCATTAAACTATAAGATCTATTGCAACCAGCTCATGATTCAAAATGTAGGACATTATTTCACCCAAATTTGGATCAAAGGAATTATAGCTTCTGCTGTTCCTAGTCAGGGACAATTTTGCAGTATGTGATGTGACAAAGGGCAACTAAGTTATTAATGAGGTTAATTTAAATTCTAAAGCAACAAAATTCAAATATATGGAATTAACAACAATAAATAACAAGAAGTTCTGGGAAGAACTAATCACTTTTTTTCCTTCAATATGGCATGGACTTTAAAAAAATGATATGTCCAACAATTCTATTATTGCTGCACATGTATTCTTTGCCACGGGAACGTGTTTACCAAGCCGTTGCCTAGCAACAATAGGTTAGATAGACATACAGACACACAGAGAACGTGATCTTGTAAGCACACTTTTATTTTTTCAAAATAAGGAAGGGAGGCTAAAAAGAGGTCACTGCTAAGGAGAAGAAAAAATGCTAGATATTTTATAGGGCCTGTAAGATGATTTCTTGGCTTGTAGGTTATTTAATCAAGCTGTATTGACTTTATATATTACTTAACATTGTACAAATGGAGTTGACAAAGAGCAAACTGGACAGAAACGAGGAGGGAGCAGCTGCCCCCCCCCCCTCACCTACAAAGGGGTGTGGGAGGTAAAGCTATTCCTGTAACAGACCATGGAGGCCCATAGGGCTTTGAGGCTCCACACATTTTCTAGATAACTGGCTCAGAGATGGTGGTGAGGCTAATAAGGAAGCAGCCACAACAAAATACATTTTGCAATGGTATTTGACTGAAGAAACTTTGGAAAACCATTAGGACCTGAGTTTGATGGCCAAGAGCCAAATTGAGTATCTGCCATATACAAGCCAGACACAACCTTGTTTGAGACAGTCTGCATGATGGGCTGTATAAGAGTACATGTAATGTTTCTACAATGCAAATATCTTAATTTCAGTCTCTCACCTTCTCTGACTTGGTAAAGTCACAACTGCGAGTAGTCTGTATAGTTTTATCAATTCCTAACCGCTCCCGCAGGAGTAACATGTGGCGTACACGCTCAACTTCTTCAAGCCTTGTCAATTTCTCAAGCTCCCACTGGTGGTCAAAAATGAGGCTGTCACCACGAGGTCTCCAACCATGCAGATTCTCTTCACCACGCACATATGTTGAACTCGTGTCTAGAACGCGACGCTGACGACGCTGAACTCCTGTTGACAAGGAATACAATTCTTCATTCAAATTTATGTATTATTTACTGTTCGCAATTAAGTAAGTACACAGTATGGCTACACCAACACAATATACACATTAAATATACACTACATTGAAAAATGATTCAGTAGTTAGTGATCTTCCTGAAATTGACATTTTCTGTATAAGCCACTTCTGAGAAATATCATGAAGTTAAATCTGATCTTTCTGTAAATGTGACTGATAACTTTTAGTACAGCCCTATTAATCTATTGAACAGCTTCACATCCAGAGATGAAATATGTGGATGGACATAACCTCCTCTGTATGCATTCTCTTCATGAACAGAAAGCATAACAAATACTAACTCAGCAAAACAGGTCTCTAAGTACACAGTTGCCCAGACGGTCAAGAATTTCTGTTGTCAGAGAACAACAGATTTAGTAATCTCACTACAATAACCTGACGTTCAGTCTTACCTCAAGCTTATATCAACAAGTAGTACAGTTCACAATCAGCTGTATGCATATGTTGTAGGCATGTGACAATGCAAGAAGGTAGACCCAACAAGAAAACAACCCCTAACAGTATGAATATTACTGTCTGCTAAAACGCATGCCAGGTATTTTGCACATAGGTATGAGCACTTTAGATGAACCTGCTGACTTCATTTCCATGGAAATGGAAACAGTAGGTTCCTCAGCAAACTGTTAGTATCAAGATTACTGTTATCTGCAATGTGATGCTACGTTGTTTCATATGACGCAGGTAACTACTATAATTCTGGAGGAACCTAGTGTCTCCAATTTCAGGGTAGAAGACCATCTCTTACTTATAAAATTACAGCAGAAAGTTCAACCACAACACTGGTACCTATCTACCAGACAACATAGTGACACACAGTAATCTTTGTCATCCTCACTGTGAGAGCCTCAACCTCACAACATCTGTTGGAAGACTGTGTATTACAACTCCTTCCTGTGGCCAGAGTTTGTTGTTTCTAGACATTCACTGTTAGTGATAAAACCAATCACTAACTTTTATTTGAGAAAGATTTCAATATGCATTTGGCAACACATATGAAAGTGTCAAAGATCATCCTATATCTACAATATAAATACATAAACATCTATGTATATGCAGTAAATACGAAATGTAAAATAAAAACTCCTCCATATCTACTATAATTTGTACAAAAACTCTGTACTGACCAAACTATCACAATCACACTAACTACTTAAAGAAAAGATGCAGTAACATTACACTAAGTAAGCCCTACCAAATTGTGAACACGAATATAAGCATTCATATTATAATGTCTACAGCATTACAGTAAACCTTAACATAACATTATCTTTACATCTACTGCATGATACTTTAACAATCGAGCTGGGATTAGAACTATACTAATCACAGCCAGTGTGCTCAGAAACTCCTGCAGAATCCAACAACTTCATTAGCGAAGAAGGTGGCTTTCTGCCCACATCAGTGATAGTTGTTCAAACACTAATGCTTAAATGCACATATTTCATGGTTCAATTAACTCTCGTTGAACTGATTTAGCCATGTTCCTCTTTACAGACTTATAATCTCAATATCACACCATTCTGAAAAACACATTTTCTTTTTAATTCAATGTCAAAAAGCTGTGGAGTAATTCTTTGTATTTAAAAATTTAAGAATAAGAGTAATAAAAGAGCCCTGAAACTGTCCTACAGGGTTTCCCAAATCATACAGATAATTATTAAGGTAAGAAGTAAATTATCATCTTCGTAACAGTTGCTATTTCTATTCAAACATCCTGGCATACAGTGTGAAGAATTACATAGCAATCATTTGTTTCAAATAATTCTTTGAACAGTCATAACCAGTGCAGTCAAGCTGACTTCAAATGCATTAATCAATCACCCAGTGTAAAGAAACAAACCCTAGCACAGCAACCTGAATACACAACATGATGATCGCACTGGCTGGATGTCTACTCACTATTGGTTGGGTGGACGGGGAACAAACCTGGGCTACCTGCTTCCGATGCTCTCTTCAGTACCAGCTCGTACACGCCAGATAATCGATTTGCCTCTGCATTGCGATAGTTCCCAGAGAATAGGTGTTTCAATGAGCGAGGACCTGTCCTAGCATCACGACCATAAATTATCATGCTAAGGTCTTTTGTGATGATGGCTGGGCGGCCACAGTTTTCAAGCTGAAACACAGAAAACAGGCTACTGTTGTAGTCATATCTGAGTAGGCACAGAAAGTTTCACCTTTCCAATGCCATAGAAGTAAAATGTGTCAGCCATTTTTCTATTAGCTTATAATTACAAAACTGTCATAATATTTATATCAAAACATAATGTAACAGATTTGATCAATGTGTTGCCAGAAAACAGCTCTGTTAACATGGTCCAACATGCTATAATAGATGAGGCTGCTTTTTCCATGTTTTCCATGCCAAGTAGCGGTAGAACAACGGGGTTATGCAACCCACTTCTAGACAACGGCTTGGCAAACACATTTCAGCGTATTGGACCTTGCTATGAAAGCAGTGACATCATCAACAATAGAGATGATGATCTTAGGGAATCAAATAATGAATTAAAATTAACTCAAGCTAGATATAAAGCAATGTTGGGCTTCATGGTAACAGAATTAACTTTTGGGTTTGATAACACGAGTGAATATTCTGAGTATTAAATCTCTATTGACTGACTGTAGAGTTACTAATATGGAAAAAAACATTCACCTCTAGATATGCTGAAATTGTCATGAAGATCTGCTCTCCGTATGATGTGACCCTGTTTAAGAGCACTGAGTTGTGTAAGGAACTGTCCCATGCAGCTTCAAAGCGGAACATGCAGCGGTCGTCTCCAGGGATCTCCACGTATTCACCAGGGAACAGGCCCAGAGACAGTACAGAACTATCATTGTCTTCCTCCTCAGGTTCTGGGGTATTTCTGATGCGACCTGAACATAAACAAGGCCTAGTAGAGATCTACATTCAAAATGGAAGGGAAAAGGAGCAACAGTAGACTAAGATGGAAATATTCATAATAATAATAATAATAATACAATGCATATTAAAATTTTCTTCACAAAGAAATGCCATCACTTTTAAAACTTATACCATGACATCTCTTACAAATAGTGCTTTCAACATCAGATGCAATTTAGATAAAAATTTCACCAACAGATGAAATATATGTTGCAAAATGGTGACAAATATGAAAAGAGATCTTTGATTCATCAGTCTTGTTTGACTACTGCTGGAGAATTTCATGAGCTTTACTTCATGTTGTTACACAAGATATGAAAAATACAAAAATTGTAGCGCCTACACAGATATTTATTCTTTAAAAATGAACACTTGATTCAAGTTGTGAGAAATGAAACAGTTCTCTATATATAAATACTGCATAAAAATAATTAACTTTTTCTTATATAACAACAATTTATTTATATTTCATCAATGGTAGTTCAGAAAACAAACTGAGCATTCCAATAAGAGTAAACTGTATCTGAATTTTGCAATGTTATTTTCTTCTGTGCCACTGATTTTGCGGACTAACATTACCATATAATTTACAAGCAGAAAAGAAAACTTATAACTTTTTTCATAAACAATTTGCCAATTAAAAATAAAAAAAAATGTATCCTACTAAAGGCTGTTAGCTTCAGTGTGTACTTAGAAAGGAAAATATAAAAGTTTGTATATCCTTTTAAGAAGAATGGTAGCCCTTATTGGTTAAATAAGTATAAAATAATTATGTTTGGCTTCCTTTTTAATCATAGTTCTCATATAAATTTGAATAAAATCAATTTTATTCTGAGTGATGATATGGATCTTATGAATGTTAAGAAACGGAGCGATGATAAATTTTGAAGCAGGCACAGAATACGATTGAAAGGGCTAAAGCAAAGATATAAAGCACAGAGATATTGGGTTTTCAGACTTTATCCATCGTCCTGGTTTTAAGATAACTAAGAAAAACACGACGTTTCAGAAACTGGATCTGTTCCTGTCCTCAATCCAGTGATTGAGGCTAGCTCTTTCTAAGGGACCCAACAGAATAGGTGTTTTCCCTCACCTGAGGATGGAAACAGATCCAGTTTCCGAAACGTCGTGTTTTTCTTAGTTATCTTAAAACCAGGACGATGGATAAAGTCCGAAAACCCAATATCTCTGTGTGTTATACACCATCGTCAGAATCCTATAGTAGCTACAAAAGACATAAAGCTTGGCTTTTCAGTCACTCTCCACAACTCACAGTCAAACCAGTCAACGATGAAAAATAAATTAATAAAATTACAGTACAAATAATTACACATGTAAACTCACCAACAACCAGTTCTCGGACATCCTTCCACCGCAACTCTGGGGCATGCTCATGAACAATAGTAATTCGTATACGACGCTGGATCCCTTGGTGCAATAGGAACAGGCCACGGCAGGGTAGATCATCACTGTGGTCCACCACTGCTGGCACATATTCTCCATTTGGAGCTGTAAGTACAAAGCTCTCTGAGTTACTTTGGCACAAAGAATGTCTTCACATATACATGCACAGAAAACCTCTGGCAGATACAGCACTTATCAGTGTTTCAGAGAAACCTGCTGCCTCCATCTTCAGATATCCAAACCTTCTACCATGAACCCAAAATCAGTGGGTGCCTATGAAACATTAGCAAATATCTATCAGACAGTATCACATTCAAAAGATAGTAATCACTGCAGTCATTGCTTTAAAACTTCAAATTTCATGACAAGGGAAGATGGTCATAAATGATATGATCCGGAAGAATGCAGTCGTTGTTTCAGCATTCCATCCCACCATCCACT
Source organism: Cryptotermes secundus (assembly GCF_002891405.2). Taxonomy (NCBI): domain Eukaryota; kingdom Metazoa; phylum Arthropoda; class Insecta; order Blattodea; family Kalotermitidae; genus Cryptotermes; species Cryptotermes secundus. The sequence continues at coordinate 54,962 of NW_019735578.1, read as the reverse complement.
TGGTGAGAAACTGAGGAAAACTATGAAAAACCTCTGTAAAGATAGGCTGTAATCTGGCCAAGGTTCAAACCAGGCACTTATTGGATATAAAACTATGGTTCTCCTGCTATACCAAGTTGATTCAGTAACAAAGCTTACTTGAGAAAAGAAATATAACATTATAATACATGATTATTGAGAATGAAAATTGACATAAATCTGTAAAATTACAAATACATACAAATTGCATACCTAAAGTACTACAGATGCTTACAACTTCTGTTTTTCATTTGTTCCACAACAATTTCTAAGTTAGGGGTATTCACTTACCAGATAATTTTTAAATAACTGCACTGAGACTTGGTCAAATGGATAGCAAAGATAAGATATGGTTCTCAAGTTGATGACTGATTTATTCTCAGGTTATTTACTGACACTATTAAATTGCTGAGGTGTTCGATTTGCAAATGTGACTGTGAACGATATGCATAAGAGAATTTGCAGGATGGCAGTAATGGTGATTTAAAGATTTTATCTTGGAATTTACTGCAGAGACTGAGAAAGTTTACCAAGAGGTATGGGAGTTACCCAGGTGGTCCAAACTGGGATTACACTCAGGAAATTCCATCACACATTGACAGACAGAAAAAGTGTGCATAATAATATGCATCAAAGAAGAAGTTCGTCAGTCTTTGTCAAGGATCAAATAGAAATCAAAGGAATTCTTTATAGGATTTGAGGTTCTCACAGTGATGATTATGAAGAGTTGTGTCTTCTGTGATATAACACTATGTAGTGCACTGAAATTTAACTGATGTTTTGGAGAAACATGTTACCTCCATCTTCAAGGTCAAAGAATAAGTCAACCAAGAAACAAGCATGAAGTAGGTAACAAGCTACATGCTTCATGTTGCATGGAATTCTTATTTTGACTGAAGTGTTGAATGTTAAAATATAATACAATATGAGATTCCACTGCTGCTGCTTACCTAATTCACAGATCTCGAACCAAACCAGGACATCGTACTTGGCATGAACATGGCTGGTGCTAGGTGATGGCAGGACCCCGAACTTGGGTGACCGCACTGGCTGACTGATAGGGATAGATGGGGGAAGCATCCGTTTAGGAGGCTGGCGCACGCTACAATTGCAACATAATGTGAATGGCACATGCAACATGCCGAGGAAAAATATGGTGCCACAACAAGTTATGGGCTGGTTATGATATTTTTATTTGGACTATTGTGACTCACTAGATACATTCTACAGGGGCTCTCTTATATCAAATTTTGCACAAATTCATTTAGTTTTAGCTAAGAATTCCATGTTCGCAGATGGGCATGCTGAGCATTATACATATGCACCATGCAATTCCTTATGGAAATGCTACAGCCTGTTTTGTTGACATGTTTTCAAATTAGCTGAGTATAGGAGTTGCCTCACTAGAAGATACATAAGATGAAATAGTACTCACTACTGTCCACCCTCCTGCTTGGCATCTTTGTGTAATGGATGCTGCTGGTAGTGGCCAAACACTTCAAACACAATAGGCTGTGACTTCAAATACTCCAGGAATGACTTTGTTACCGTTACAGTTATCTGAAATCAAGTGAATATTTAGAAGTGTTGACTATCTCAGCTGCAGTGTACATAGAATGTAGTTTGATGTTCTGTGCTTCTGCAACAGCTAGTAAAAGCACAAGAAAATGTTTTCAGTGCCTTATCAGGTTTTAAAGCTCACAGTTCCTTTATTTCTTAGTTGACAATGCTACCGAATACTGGTAAAACAAGAGTGTAGGCTTAAAAATAAAATCCTGAGGTAATCTGACCTCTAGTGCAAGGTTAAAAGTAATGAGCTTGAAACAGATATAAGACCACTCATACTGTTGCTTAATATTGGCATCACTTTTAAGTGCAGAATTTAACAAAGAGCTTTGGCTGTATCAGGTATTATGCCAAAAAATTATTTTAAAAAGCTTAATAAAGGAAAATGAAGTTTTAAAAGACAGAAAAAAGAGTATCTTCAACTTCTTGAGGACTATGGGAGATGGGAACGATGCTTTCTCTACACAAAGATGTTTTGCATGACACAGCTTAGGAAAAACTGTTGAAAACTGAGAATTGAAAATGTGATTATAATCTGCTAGATCAATTGCATGTTATGTTAGTGTCACAGATTACAGTGGGGTTTCGAGTGGTAACTCGATTTATTGATCACTTTAATACGCACACTAGTGTTCTCAGCCTGTTATAGTCTCCGATAGTCATTGCCTGGTAATGAATCCTACCAATGGAGATTCTTCAGCTTCTATGGTCATGCTGTTGCCAGGTGGTTAACACTCCACACCTGAACGCTCAACTGAACTGACCTAACTGGGTTCCAGGCTGGTGTCCATTGCATACCAACCTCCTAGTCTTATCTTTACAGGCTTTCAACTGAACTGCTGACAACTTCAACCAGCCACTAACTTGTTGTTTCAAACTGCCCTGCTTATAACATATTGGTATGGACCACATAAGAAACACAATTCTTCTGTTGCTGCACTGATGTCTGTTGTCACATTAAAGAGTATGCAATGTTACAAAATAGCCAGCAGCGGGCAACAGATTTCATGATTGTGAAAGGGTTAATATATGTACTAGCATTTCCAGTCTGCCTGTTCTCTACTGGGTTACACCTGGCATGGGGAGCAACATCACGTGAAAGCAAAACATTTAAAACTAAGACTACATATTTTCTGTCATGAGAATAAAGAGATCTGTTTTGTGATTTTAGTTCATTGTATATCAACAGTGCCTAACTCATGGTCATACAGGAAGATTCAAGAGCTACACAATAAATCTATCTTCTAGATAGTCTCTTTCGATCACTTTAATTTTGACAGCAGGTATTGTGCTTTTTAAAGAAGTGGCAAAGCATTAATATAATACATTACACTGTCACATATCGGGGTTTGCGTGATGAATAGTAATGGGTTCTGGATTCGATGATCAGATTTATTAGCACTTCTTTACAATTACAACCAATTATGACAGCTCACAAGCAATGACTGTCTAAGACTCACTCCATTCCTTATTGGACTACAAGCATCTTCTCTTCAGCTGTGATGAATGACAAACGATGAATCTGTGCTCACACACACTGAACTGCCTAATAAGATGTGTCTGACAAATCCCCCTTATGAGTGAAGTATAACTCTTTTATAACTTCCAGGAGGCCCAAATATTGGTCACCATCTCAAACTGTTCTTCTGTTATTCTGTGTTATCCACTGCCATAGGAATTGGTGTCTTTGTTAATATTTGTTGTCATGGAAACATGCGTCAATCTATGACAATGCTTTGGCCTTCACCAGCCTATCCATTGCAGCAGCACTCTGTGTTAGTTAGTTAGTTATTGGAGAGGGTGGGTTTCCCCATGCACTTAGACCAGTATTGGTCCATTGTGCTTCCCTCTATGATATTCTACCAGTCTCTATACCCTACCGATATTGGTGCGTACCATCAGTCCCGACCGAGCCAGCGAGTTCGGCCTCTACTGGCTTGGCGGTATCTATAATGCTTCCCCCATCTATCAGAGGCGTTAGAGANTGTCCTTGAATTTGGCTCAGTGACCTCCTTTGGAGATATGAGGTTCTTTTACGTGCCGTAAAGCTATGACACGGGACCCACGGCTTAATGTCCCTCCCGGAGGACTTGTTCCCTGAATTTTTCCACCCTTAAAAATTCCACCACCTCCGCCGGGTTTGAACCCGCGTACCACGAGTCATGAGGTGGGAACGTTACTCTAGACTACGGAGGCCGCTAGGACTCTGTGTTTACCAAAGTGTTGTCTAGCAATGGTCTATTCCAGCTTTCAGTCATCATGTCACAATATACATACAGGCATAAGTGTTCTGAATGCTGGCTGAATATTTCAAAGGTACTGTATCACTTCTTGGTCTGAACAGTGAAACAATGAATGAAATTGGTGAATTCTAGCAAAACCAAAAACAGCTTTCTGCAGCAATGTGGAAGCAGTAAAATATTTTAACTGAAATGAATGTCAGCATTAGCTTAAATGTGGCATCAAATTCAAACACTTCATTCACTTTGCCCATGAAGCTCAAATTTCATCATACCACGCAAATCAGGCATGTATGATATTTTTATAATATGACAGTTCTACTGATTTCATCAGAAGTCTATTTTATACATAGACAGCCATTTTCATATAAATGATCATTATACTGAAGTATTATATAACACAAAATGTTTAGCTCAGTCAGACCTATAAATAATTCTGTTTGAAATATTTTGCTGAGAGAGTAAATATTAAATAAAATATTCTTACATATTAATTTTGTTGATCAAGCAAAGTGACAGCCTTCATTGGCTGATATGTATTTTGGTTTAAGTTTTAATAGGAACTCCGAATCACAGAGTTAACTACACTCACTTACATTATATATATGATGTTTTAGTATCCTATGTGGCATTTCAATTAAAATGGTAGATCAAATTGTCCAGTATACTGACTGCCAATGTCAAATTAAATGTGCATCTTCAAACTTTTACATATATAAAGTACAGTCATATGAGTTGTGAGGCCACATATAGTCTGGCAGAAGTCTATTGACATTTCAGATAAATGTACTGCCTCCACCTTCAGGCATAAAATATCTGTAAGCATTAAAAAATGAACTGCTTCACTTGCTAGAATAACCAGGCAAGTTCTATACAAATTTAAAGTTTACAAGCTAACTAACATTTTTTTTTTTTCAATTTTTGAGGTCTGTTTCAGTCTTCTACACATTTTTCAGTACCACAGAAAATTACAGATATGTTACAGAATTAGGTTCAGACAGGAAGGGGAAATCAAAGAGAGAGCAGTGACAAGCCAGAAAAGTGTGATTAGCACAACTTACATTCTGGACATGGTAGAAGCCCAATGGTGGTCCTTTTCCTGTGTTCTTAACTGGTTCAGTAGAAAATGCTTCATCATGCCGATGAAGGAAGCTGTAATGAGTATATAAGATATGTATTTACAGGCTCTGTCTCTAACAGTGTACAAATCAAAAGAATTCTATTAACAAATTTGTGACTTTTGTTAAACTTGATGACACTTTGATGTCACACATCTCTGCGGTTCTTTTTTGTTCCTGCAAGACTGCTTATTTGAAGTCTTGTCCTTCTTTCATGAAAATTTAGTGCTTTGGTTAATATTACCAAAGCAACATACTACATAAAATACTATGTAAGCAAACACTGTATGACAGACACTTCAGGATTCCTTTAACATGAAATACACAAAAGGATTTTATGATCGAGTATGATTATATAAATGACATATTCTCTTTATTGTAAGCATTTGAAAATTTAAGTAATAACATGAGATAAGTAAACTAAAGTACAGAAAGAATGAATGAGGAACCAAATGATTTAAATTCATCACCTAGCAGGATAATTAAGGAGGATGCATATGTAGCTATGATGAAAGAAACGAATGACAGACAGAATCTTCATGGAGAAAGTGCTTGGGAAAGTAATCATTCTGAAGGGAAAGATGACCAATATTAAATAAATAACTTTCATGGGAACACGTTTCAGTAGTATGGATTGAACTGAACTGTCTCAGGATCAGGTTGAATGGCAATGTTTAGTCTCACTTATTCTGACGCCTCAGGTTACATAACACGTTAATATAGTCTTCACTGGAGAAGCTAGAATGTGATACACTAACATCTGATAAATCAGTGTAGAGGCACAAAAGAGGTCAAAAATAAAACTTTTTAAGTTAGCACTAAAGGCAGCTACAGCAATGTTCAGACATACTGTGTTACATGTGCATTTAGTTTCTAAACCAATATACTGTTTAATAACCAAACAATGGAAACACAAAAGGAAGAATATGATCAGCTGAAAATAACCAGTTATGCCTTCTGATTAATTGATGTTTGAATAAATATTGTTTTCATGGATAAAGCAGCTGGGGTGTGAAGCTAACCACTGACCTCCATCTAGTGCTGAGGTTGAGAATGGTGGAGCTATACTTCCACTCCCGCACATGTCTTCATGGCATAGTGCTTAATCAAGCACAGGGGCAACTTTATTTTTTTTTTACCTTTTTACTCACTGCTTTCATATGAACTGTACCTCTGAGATTATAGATCATATAGAAGACAGACATATGACTATCCTTACTTGAACTGGCAGAAGATGTCAGCATACTCTGTCGAAATGCCAACAGCTTGTAGAACCGTGACTCGGAATGTAAATTCATTTCCAACCTGCAGATGCTCTGGTAAATCTTCCTCCTTCATGTCAGATGACACAGAGCTGTCACCTCGACCACTGTCTGCATCACCGTCAATTTCTGTCAAACAAGACATCTATTAGGGATAGGTCTGCACACACATTCAACACATACAATGCACTTATCACAGAAAAAATTTATATTTGGGAGGTGTTATCAAATAAATCTTGTGACAAAAGTGTCTGTCTAGTCATCAGGAAATCTTTGCTTGCAATGCACTTTTTATCACATTAATATTCTACATTATGAAGATATGATGAACATATGAAAGTGGACTTCTATAATAAATGTCTCAGGTCTGAGATCAGTCAAATCAAGTGCAGATTTTAACATATGTCCTTTCTGTTCTCATATCCAATAAAAGATGAGTGTTTATACCTACAGACATCTGCCAAGATTCAGATGATTGCAGCTATCCAGGAAAATTACTGAAGCCATAACTGGCTATATAGCCACGAGTCATGACAGAATGTTGATATGATATGATCATTCAATTCAGTTACATTCTGTGCTTATTTATGAGCTTACTTAACAGCCCAAAGGCCATTTATAAAGTCAGTGCAAGCATAATAATGAACCAGAACAAACAAATACACGAATAAAAGACAAAACAAGGTAACTTGTATCATTCAGAAAATAATAAAAGCTCAGTAAGGGCAAACATGCCAACCATTTTGCAGTGGGAAACAAACATATATACACATACATTCATACTGAAAATAATTAACATATATTGTTGCCTGCTGCATTATGACAGTAAGCAGTTTCAAAGATGGTTATTAATATTTTCAAGGAACCTGCTGCTTTCATCTTCAAAGTGAATGCAAAGAGTAGGTTTCCCTGCAACACTGGTAAACACCTAGGAGACTACATGGTGTTGTAACCCAGAAGACCACAATCCAGATCTTGGATGCTTATAATGGAATCTGAACTGCTAAGAGGGACTGACATGATTTGAGACTTGCTTTAAGATGTGCCTCATATGAAGAAAACACAATAAACAAACTAAATCCTTTGGAAAAACTGATCAGTTTTACTAACCATCAACTTTGCAGGAATCCTTGCCATTTTCTTGTGCCTCCACTTTGTCTGGAATGTCCTGTTGATCCTTGCAGGGATCCTGGATATTGCCCTGTCCTTCTACCACTCTCTCATCTATATGCTGTTGATTCTTTTCCAACGTTTGAGCCAACAATGTGCTGCGTTTTGATGGGCGTTGCTGACCAATGAAAAGTTCGTCATCGAATGAAATGCGAGCAGACTGTCTTACACCACTCAAGTACTCACTGTTCTCCTCTTCTGGAACATTACAGTGCATATCAGTGTTCGAAATGTGCAATCAGCAGGCCACTAAACTCTGTGCCTGCCACATTAAATTTGATACACATATATTTCTACTATGTTGGATGTTATGTGCTGTATGTGATATATTTTATATGTGTGAACTTTTGGGAGTTGTTTCTACTCCCACTTTCAGGCAACTGATTATCATTATATTGACAGATATTTTTATTCTTTTTTTTTTTAATTTTGGGAAATTATCCAAATTATCCATATGCAGATGTCTCAAAAGGCATGCCGAATTGCCTGCAAATTTGAGTTCATGAAAAATGGATACAAAGTACCATTGATAATTTTCTTTATTTGTGGAAGACATCACTGATAACTTACTCTACATATCATTATAATTTAATTACATGTAGGCACAGTTTAACCACAGTGACGGAGGGGTATGGAAATCCTGAACTGTGAATGAGTGACAAGAAACTGGAATTGATAGTGGAACAGACCCAGCACAGATCACTCTAATAATGGATAAGGACCCTGTTACAGTGTTGCTTGCATATGCCGAATATGGTAAAAGTGTAATTCTGTTTTTTGTAGTCTTTCAAACAAATTAGTTGAAAATTGTGTGCTGGGTGTCTCGGCCAGTTCCATGAATTAATTTAATAACTAATATTAGTAGAGTATCTTCAGTTTTAATAGAGATGATAGCATTCAAAGATTTGAAATTCATTTCATGCTGACAAATACACACATCAGATGATGTTGCAACAGTAAATATCATTGAGAGAACTCCTTAATTAATATTTTAATGGTTCATGTATCAATCTCTCTGGTGGTCCCTCATTTGTTCTATACAAACTTACTCAATAATGTACAGACACCTGCCTGCTGACCAAATGTCCTACATGAGGGCTTCAATGCTGTACAGCTAAGAAAATGTATATTGAAATCTCATTATAATGTAATTTTCACAAGATTATAACAGTTCAATCAATTGTCACTGTTAACCTGAACAAACTGTGTAAAATTGTGAATCCCTGATAAGATTTGAAGTTTTCACAAGGAAAATACAGACTGTGACCTTCTGGGTTATGACACCAGGCAGTACTGTATGAGATTACCACTGGTTTAGAGAAACCTACTATTTCCAGTTTGAAGACAGATATTCTATGGGGATGCAACAGGCTTCTTTGAAATAGTGGTAACCATGCATAATACTACACAGTACCATAAACCAGAATACCACAACCTAAATATGAGCACCTGCATGTCACAGGTTTCAGCTGCACCAAGTCTGGAGTGTTACTTACCAATGACAGCTTGAACCGCAACTTTGAGGTAACCTTTCACATCTCCTTTCTCATTAACAATAGCAACTTTATGGATAAGTGGGACTGGATACATTAAATTGCTGAGATACACAAACGCTCTGAAACAAAATCACAATACTCATCGTACTCTATTATACAAGATTAGGTCCAAGTGTGGTTAAGACTATCTGTATCTGACCAGTGGCATGAATATTTTACTGGCAAAATACTGTACCATGTGGACCTGTTGCTGGGCAACAACCATGATATAAGGAAATATACAACAGCCATTACTGAGTAACAGATTCTCAAACAAACACATTCCCATGGAAACAGCTGAACAGCAACACAGGAACGGTGTTTTCTATGTGGTCCATGCTGAGAGGTCATAAGTGGGACAAGTTTAGAGTTTAGTCAGTTGTGAGACATTCATCAGCCTGTAAGATGCAAGCAGAGGACACTGTTAGGATCCATTACCAGGAACAGCTAGTGAAAACAAACTGAGAAGACTTGGTATGTGCTGCAGTGAATTCTAGAGTTTGTGAATTAGTAACAGTGCTATAACTGCTGCTAGTTTTGATCTGGAAGTGTTCAATAAATCCAATTATCAATCCAAACACCATCTATAGTCACTCATACACCTGACAATATTAAGATCCCAGGCCAATCCCATCTCCAGGGAATTCTACAAAATATCTAAAAAGATTCATAGCTTGTCACATTAAATTCTGAATTGAAAGAAGCCACAGGGTTTTTAAAATTTCACCTCTATGGCCTTGGTATTTATTTATTACAGCTGCAAATTCTGTAACTTTCATCACCTTCGAACAGAGCGAGTGCAATAATTAGTAACACAGCATAATCTATAGTCCATTTTTGACAATGACAATAAAGAAAAGGGGAAACAATTATATTGCTTGCATTCTGTAAGATGTACACCCAATCAAAATGTCTCAAATAAATTATATAAATGTTAATGGTATCTATATTTTATATTATATATGATTAACCACTTTTGGTGGCAATTGATTTAAGTTTTATTTAATCTTCATGTAAAGGACTTATACTGAACCATGTGACTAGGAGAAGGTGAACACAGAGAAAATACAAACACTGTGGAGAAAACCATGGCATGCAACTCATCACTGTCATCATCGTCATCAGTGTTGTTGTCATCCTGATCATCATCATGAACTTTATAGGGATAAGTCATTATGGCTTGCTTGTATGACTGCCAAGATGGTCACACACTCCATCATCAATCTGATCTTCCATGTCTCATGACACGCCTCTGTTAGTACTAGCATGACAACTGCGAAGGGCAGTCTGTTATCATCCTTTCCAGTTCTGTTGGTTTCCTTGTGTTTCTTCAACTGTATTTGTAACTTTCAATATTTCTTTCATGACAGAATTTCTGTGGTTGTCTAATCTTGTAATCAAATACAGAAATTAGCAATATTATTAAAAAACTACAAGTGGGAAGGTTAAGACAAGAAAGAAAGCAAACGACTGTGAAATAACAACCCCAAAAATGAAAATGTCCATCCTGCTGTTGCTGCCGATGACAATGACTACTGTATTGCTCAATATGCAATGATTACCTGCCGACCATCCTGAACCAAGGGAAGCGGTCATAGAATGGGTCTCCTCCTGTCAGAGACTCGATATTGTAGTCTGGTGATGTTGGAGACAGCTCAGCTTCATTGTGATACATCTCTCTCATCAGCTCAAGTCGCTGTCTGCAAGTATAAACATGACATTTCAACTACTAAAGATAATCGCTTGGAAAAGTGCACATATACACCAACTGCATAACAGATAGATGAAGATATGCTCTACTCTCTCACTTAACCAATTTAAGCAATCAGCACTTACTTTTACTGTGAACATTACAATAAGTTTATCATTTCATAATCAAAGTGTTCTATCTGATTGGAGGTATTCATGCAAGATTGTGATCTTCTGGGTTGTGACAGCATATAGTCTGGTAGGTAGTTATCAGTGTTTTGTAGAAATATGTTGCCTCTACCATCAGGTCACTTCTGCTCACAAGATGGTAACCACCTACCATACTACACAGTTTCTCAATCAAGTAGACCACAATTTAAACAAAGTGTTCTATGTTCATTCTATTATGTTGCAAATATCTTGCATTATGATGTAACCACCCACTTCTGCATGAAACTTAGATACTGTTATTATGATCCAGATACATTCCATTTAATGATCCCCACTAAATATTTCACTAAATTTTTGCATCATCACCAAAATCACATAATGGTACTATATTCATATGGAAGGAGCATTTAGCACAGTCTTTGCAGATATACAAATGAATGATTAGCTATTATTCTAATAAGCATTTCTACTGTAATAAACCACCCAATTTGCATACATACATAAAACACATATCATGCACTACTGTCTCAAAAACATGCACTAAACATCAAATATTAAATAAAATAAGTATTAACAACATAAGACATTCACTTGTTCCCAAACACTGTGGTATGAAGGAATACTGGCCATGGAAGTAAAGGTATGTGAGCTGTAGAGTTCAGTAACGGACAGACATGAGTGGTGGTCAGCTTTAAATCCAGCAAGAGAGTCTCAAGTGTCCGTCTGGCATCAGCAGGTTCCAAGACCATTCTAAATAAGGTGGTGAAGACATAAATCCCAATGCTCCTAACATCCAACAATCAGTCACTTTATTCAGAAAGCTATCATGATCCCCAGATATATACCCCCCCACAAAAAACTCTTAAAAATGTACAACAAATACACAAATGTTACAAAATTATTTTCATTTACTTTACTGTCTGCAGGTCCAACATTTTTAAAAGATACTAAGCTTTTGCTATAGACATTTGAATTTGAATTTACAATATTTTCAACAGCTAAATGAGCTGTTTTACCATTTCTCCTCAGGAGACATAAATAAAAAATTTTGGATTTGAGCTTCTTAGAATGATGGCTAGCAAGAGTGCTGTCTTCTGGGATGTAACATTTTGTAGTCCAGTAGAAATACACCATCATTTTAGAGGAACATGCTACCTTCAGAGCCAAAGAGTGAGCCAAGCAAGTAACCAGAAAGAAGAGGCAATAAACTTTTGGCCTGAAGATGGAGGCAGTATGTTCCTCTAAAATAATGATTTGGACTACATGGCATTAAATCCCATGACATGATACTCTTCACACAAATAAAGAATTTCATGACAACAGAAGAGACAGACTCTCTTTTGAGAATTTCTTCTTATCTTCACTTAATGTTATAAAATGTTCATAATATCATATAGGAGCATCCTGCTGCATTAACTGATCACTCTGAACCATGGAGTTAATTATTTACATTAGATATTAACAACATCTACATTTCACGCCATGTACTAATTTCTTGTATGATAAATCTGACCAACTTCACATAACATAAGCTTTATAACTGATTAGTGTCCACCAAAATTAAATTCATCCAACAACTTTCAATGGACACCCAACATCAAATTTTATAGACTGAAGTCATATAATTGTGCAGATCAAACATGCAGATCAAACAGATGGATAGACAGGTATACACACTATGTGTTCCTTTATGAATCTTTGCAAAGAATGCATAAATATCACTGTATGATTACAACCTATAAGCTTTGAATAAAACACATTCTGGAAAAAATAAAAAATTATAGCCTGCTAATAGGACATTCCTTTCTCACAACACTGATCCCACTGTATCCAGATGCTAGAAGACAGTATTTTCAATTGTATTTATTTAAATCAGCACAACTTTTGTACAGGTTCACTACTCATTAAGTATTAATTAATATATGCTTTGGGCCCTCGGTCATAATCAGGTAATGTAGGGAGTATAACATCCCTACATTACAGAAATATCAGATGTAAAAATTGGCAAATCTAAGTTTGGAGCAGCCAAGTTTACAGTGCATGTACATTATGTGATGATGGCTACAAGGCTGAAACATGTAGCAGTTAATACACATATCCAGAAAGCTGTGTTGATGGAAATAAATACAGCTGAAAATACAACACAACATGATGTGACAATACAATACTTAGAAGACAGTACATTTAAACACACTCATACTTTATACACCACCTTTCCATACTAAGTATCGAAAGGAGTAAAAATAAATCTATCTGATGACTCCATTAATGAAAACTTCAAATTTCAAACATTACCAGAAATGCTAATGGGAGTAGATGAGAAATTAGAAATTAAATTTTTGAAGTGTAAGTTCACTCAAATATGTTAAGAGTCAGAACAGAAATGGTTACAACAATCTGATTATGCAAATAGAACAGGCAGAACAACGATAGCAAGAAAACAAGAATTAAAATATAAAGGAAAGAGATCTATGGGATGACACAGAACAAGATGGTTCTGCCAAGTACCATAAGACATTTTTAAAAAAAAGAGGAAAGCATGGTCAAGAAATTGAAAAGGAAGAAAGAATATATTGGAAACACTTCAACCATTGACCTGTATAATACAGAAAAAATGTTAAAAGAAGACTAATGGAAGTTGTGTAAGATGAAAATGCAATGTCAAAAAACACACAAAAGACAACAATCATGCAACATGTGTTATTTGTAGTGGTCACATAATAGTATATATAGAGGAATACTTCTTTTCAATACAATCATGCTGTGACTTAACCATCTGCTAGTTATAACACTGTATAACACAGCAATCATATTATCTGAAATTTAAATATCCAGAAAAAAGGGAGCAAAATGAATGCAAACAAGAAATCATATTATGCAGATAAATTGTAAAAGATAAATCTTTCTAAATAAGTGCAATATTGTAACAAACAGATGAAATATTGCAGGTACTATATATAGCTAGCAGCATCTTCATCGTGGAGATCCTAAAAGAGAACTATAGAACAAGATCTGTAAGGAAACAACTTGCTACAAGTCTCATAGTGCTCAGAGTGGCTGTGCATTACATCTCTCTGCAAATCTAAATGTCAATGCCAACTGGTTAACTGCCATACCAACAGTTAGGTCAGTTTTAAAGGGTTCTGATGATGGCATATCAAACTTAGGGTTACTGGGTTTCTGGACTTTCTCTGTCAATCAACATATAACACATTTCAGAAACTGGATCTGTTTCCATTCTCAGATGAAAAGCTGGTGAGGCACCTTGTCCATTAGAAAACGCAGTCACTGGACCAGATATGTTATTTCTAACAGACTCAACTAGGTAGGTCCCTCCCTGCTTTTTCATCTGATGATGGAAAGAGATCCAGTTTACAAGAAGCCATTTTCTGTTCAGGATGCTAGATGAAGGACAAAGTCCAGATATTCAGTAATCCTAAGTACAAAAGTTAGGTGCTCCCAGCATCTAGCCTTCAAGCAAGAACACATTTTCTAAGACCCTAACTGATAAAAGTTTCCATACATGGCAAAAATCTATGATTGGCTGGTAGATTCTTAGATAATTTAATGATGATGTTCCAGCTGCAGGGGTTATATACAAATATAAAATGCAGAGGGTAGATATTCATGAATGGTGAATATACCTTGAGTCAGAGTCAGTCGGTCATGAGATATTTAAAGGTACTACCCTGGCATTAGGTTGTAAATACTGTGGAAAACCGCAGAAACACTTCAGTTTGGATAACAGGTAATCTGGCCAAAATTTTAAATGGGCATATGCACATAAAAGGCCCAATTATTACTGATACACCCTGGTCCAAAAGTAAAGTCTGGACAGTTACTGATCTCTGTAAATCCAGTGACAGAATTCTTATGTTATTTAATGACACTGTATCTACTGCACTGGTTATATACTGAAATATAAAATGATTGTTCATGGTGATTGGTAGAGGAAGTGCTATAAGACCAACTGTAGGAACAGACAAAAACCACAAACATCTCAGGAGAGATTCCAGTCAAGAGCACCTTAAATATGAAGCAGTAATGCTAATCACTCTAAAATGATGTTTAGTAAGAATGAAGGGAATAAGAAGGGACAAAGCCTTGTGAAAGCAGCTGCAGAACCTGGCAAAGACAAACTTGGATTTGCTTTATCTGCTGGGAGATCATTTTTTACCCATATATGAAGGAAGCTGAGGAAATTGTAACACGTTGAAGAATTAATGGGCTGCAGGAAGATGCAGTGTCTACCAGCATAAGTACCCAAGGTCTCATCAACTCTTGTGGTACATTCTAACATACTGGAAACGTCAACCTGTATAGTGCGTGAATAATGGACTATAAGACTAGGAAGATGGAACTTATCACGGTATGAAAACTGGCTACATCCTTATTGCTTGGAAACTTCACACTGCTTCCATTTTTATGTCATATATTTTACTCAGTAGATTTGAACTGGATAATGTAAGTAAAAAAGTAAATTAAAGCTATCCCTGTACCAGGCCGTGAAAGCCCATAGAGTTGTGAGACGTTGAGGATAATGTAGCTGACAATTTTGGTGTACATCAGTTATGGATTAATGATTGCCAGGACAGGTCACTCTCAAACAGACAAACAAAAAGCTTGGGAAAAGATTCATATACGATAAAACCTCCATATTATGAATCTCTCTCTAATAATACCTTCACATAACAAACAAAGTAATGGCACAGTGGATACAGTACCACAAAATAATCTTAAGAATCAATTGCCACCATGTTCAATTGACCCACACTGTCAATGAACACTGACTGCTCCCTCCCCACAGGCAAAGCAGCCAGCATATAAAGCTGGCCAATATCTCTAAATATGAAGCTAACAAACACTGGAGCTTTATCTCTATGACCCCTACATGCCTTCATAGCATGGAAATTATNAGTTGTGAGACGTTGAGGATA
Source organism: Cryptotermes secundus (assembly GCF_002891405.2). Taxonomy (NCBI): domain Eukaryota; kingdom Metazoa; phylum Arthropoda; class Insecta; order Blattodea; family Kalotermitidae; genus Cryptotermes; species Cryptotermes secundus. The sequence goes on along the minus strand of NW_019735578.1, from coordinate 39,256 downwards.
ATGTAGCTGACAATTTTGGTGTACATCAGTTATGGATTAATGATTGCCAGGACAGGTCACTCTCAAACAGACAAACAAAAAGCTTGGGAAAAGATTCATATACGATAAAACCTCCATATTATGAATCTCTCTCTAATAATACCTTCACATAACAAACAAAGTAATGGCACAGTGGATACAGTACCACAAAATAATCTTAAGAATCAATTGCCACCATGTTCAATTGACCCACACTGTCAATGAACACTGACTGCTCCCTCCCCTCAGGCAAAGAAGCCAGCATATAAAGCTGGCCAATATCTCTAAATATGAAGCTAAGAAAGACTGGAGCTTTATCTCTATGACCTCTACATGCCTTCATAGCATGGGAATTACGCAGATGGTAACTTTTATTTGCATCAATCAAAGAAGAAAATAATCCATGTGAGCCACATAAACAATACTCTTAACAGGCTGTAAACTATATAACAACCTCCTATAAAACTTCAAAACAGAATATGTTGAAATTTGCTATATGCAAGTTTTACTACATATGTATATGTTTTACTGTGGCTGTCAATCAGAAAAAAAAAAAATTTCAATGAAACACTGGGGACATTCTGACATATTCCACTCTGAGTACTGACTGTTTCAAAGCACAGAAAAAACACACTGGGCCCTCAGAAGAAGCAAAGCTAGGGGAAAAGAAAAGATTGTTGACAAGAGAAAAGCAGATAAAGAGTGTCAGGTGGGAGATCAGCCAGAATGCCATGCCATGAAGTCACATCACATTACTGAAATGAGCTCACAGATATACGCACATTTTGCTAGTGAGCACCAACCTCGAAGGCAAAAGATTTGCAAGCGAGAACTTCTGATTAGCACAGACAGAAAGACATTGGAAAAAGTCATCCTTCGCCTCCGGTGTCTCGGGGCTAAGATCTTCGTTGTAAATATGACGCATGAGTTCCAACCGATGTCTACAATACAGGAAATTATTGTGTTAATTATTTTACAGATGTCTCCAACATAATCATAAGCAACTAACCTGTATCGTGGACAAAGTTTGTTCTATTAAAATAAAACACACCAGGAGTGGAAAATGCTTTTCTTTTGCCTTGGAGGTTTAGAGGACTGTATGGAAAGGAAAACACATTTTCCCACAAATGTTGAACTGGACACACATGTCTGTAAAACATAAAGGTCATATTTTTCTTTCCAATATGCAAAATACAAATTGGATGAAAAGTGGTGAAGAGAGATTGCTTCAAAAAGCTGATGCAATTTAAAAATTAAATGACATGTTTCATCCAATTTTCTGCTACACATTCTATTTATCAGACATCTAGAATAAAACTATAAAACTTACATCAGATTATTAAAAAGGACATTAACTGTCACCATAATGAAAGGATCTTTCTGATAATCCACTTCTATTTGCTCCAAGAATAGTGGAAAGCATTCAAACTTTGTCTACAATGTACTTGACAGCTACACACAGAATCACTGAACTGTATATAACTATTCACACTCAACATGCAGTACTCCAGTGAAAAAGTGAAACATGTTTTGAAGACCACAAGTATGCAGTAGCAGTATTACTTGGGTGCATAACAGATTATGATGTCATTGATGAACTTCTTATGGAATACAAGCACAAGTATATTATATTTAAGCATCCTGTTGCACTATACACTTCTATATGTAATAATACAAATGCCGTCGTCAATACAACAATTTATTTGGTTGTAGTTCTTTGTCTTTTCTTCCTCTCTACACTACATGTTTTGGCAGCAACCGGCCATCATCAGGTGTATTTTTCACTACGTAGTTGTCACACTGCACACAATCTAAAATCTAAAACACCAGCCTGTCAGTTTTGTTTAAAATCTCACCAGCTGATTCAGTCACAAATAATCCTGATGGAAATAATATGATGACGATAATTTATGGATTATATTCTACTTCAGTGTCTCATTGAATGGTGGAGAAGAAATGAATGACATATAACAGTAGATGACCAAATATACTGACAAAGTCTTACTCTTTTAGTTCTCTTTTTCTGATATTTAATTTTCCCCCTAAGTGTGAGAAAAGTCACCCTCTCTTCTTAGCACTGACTGACAATAATTTGTATCTATTGTGACACAAAGATGAGAAGGAACAGAGACCCAAGTCAAAGTGTTCAGTAGCAAGGAAGTGGGATTCATATATCACTACAAATATGGTCACAGGAGATGTCAGTTATCTTAGTAGTTAATTCCATGGTACAAGGTATTTCTGGAAAAGCTGATATTGTTAGTCAGTTGGACCATATCCTCAGCCAGGTGAATTCAGTAAAATTTTCACTTTCCATTTCTCTAAGATCCATTTCAGTACTATCCTCCCATCAACATTTAGATATCCTATGAGGTATCTTCCCTTGAAGCTTCCCAAACAAGGTTATGCAGATACATTCCTCATTTTACCATTGCATGCCATGCCTTATCCATATCACACTTCTTGATTTAATCAACCTAGAAATTAGGAAAATATTAAAATTATGAAGCTCCTAATTATATAATTTTCCTCATCTTCCTGTTATTTCCTCTTTTTTTAGTACAAATATTCCTTTCAGCACTTTATGTGAACAGTTGGGCTGTGCCACAGCTCAAGCAGTTAGTCGCTGGCTTCCCATGGCGGCAGCCCGGGTTCGAACCTGGGTCTGGTCAAGTGGGATTTGTGGTGGACAAAGTGGTGCTGGGGCAGTTTTCTCCAAGTACTTCGGTTTCCCCTGCCAATCTTCATTCCACCAAATTCTCCATTATCATAATCACCTGGGGCAAGTAGAATAGGCCAATCAGTGGCCACCTTGCTGAGTGGACCCAGCTGGACTCCACCCCCCACTATGCAAATTAAAAAAGAAGAATTATGTGAACAGTTACTACTTTAAACTTTCTATATCCCCAACAAAAATTATAAAACTGAGAGAAATATGATTCTTAGGGAAGTTTAACAACCAAAGCATGACAACTAGTCCAAATACTGGGTAGAATACATGCAAATATTATATCTTGTGATCAAACACAAGAGCTGGACATTGTCAAAACCGAAGCACTCACTGCTCAAGGCAGAATGAGTGCAAATTATTCCCCTACAATCTAAATGCAGACATGAATGGTCTCCAGCTCCATTTTTCACTTTAGTGTGTATGTCTCACAGAAACTGAAATTCACCTGAGCTTCTCAAGAGTCCAATAGTGGGTGGCCCCATTCTTGGTGTCCTGCACCTCTACTGCCACAATGGTACGTGGAAGTGGTCTATCCTCCTCATCATCCTCGTCCAATGCAGGCAGCAGATCAACAGGCAGGGGTGAGTATAGGGTGTCTGTGAGGAGGGTGAATTGGAACTGTACCTGCAACAAGATATTAGTGCCATATGCTGCCAACGTGTGAACTATTACACCAGGTTCCCAGTGATGAGCTGCATATATATCACCTGGCACATAATGCGAATCTACCAACCACTTATCAAAATGCATTTGTTCAATGTTTTAACATTCTGCAACATTCAGACACTTTTACATATAGTGGATATTTAAAAACACTCAATGTTAAATGACAAGCATGGAGAACAAAAGTAGCACGTCTTTTGTTTTTGTACCTTGCACATGGTGACAGGTAATATAGTTATTAAATGCTGGAATGAGTATATTATGTATTCACCACTCATCTCCTTTAACTACTTTTTCAATTTTTTTTTTAAATTCGCATAGTGGGGGGTGGAGTCCAGCTGGGTCCACTCGGCACATCAGCCACTGATTGGCCTATTGTACCTGCCCTGGGTGATTATGAAAATGGAGAATTTGGTGGAATGAAGATTGGCAGGGAAACGGAAGTACTTGGAGAAAACCTGCCCCAGCGCCACTTTGTCCACCACAAATCCCACTTGACCAGACCCGGGCTTGAACCTGGGCCGCCGAGGTGGGATGCCAGTGACTAACCGCTTCAGCTATGGCGTGGCCTATCTCCTTTAACTAAGTCATGGCAAAGTGGCCTCCGTAGTCTAGGGGTAACGTTCCCACCTCATGACTCAAGGTACGCGGTTTCAAACCCGGCGGAGGTTGTGGAATTTTTGAGGACGGAAAAATTCAGGGAACAAGTCCTCCGGGAAGGACTTTAAGCCGTGGGTCCCATGTCGTAGATTTATGGCACGTAAAAGATCCTCATGTCTCTAGGAGACCTCTGAGCAAAATTAGGTAAAAAAGTTTCCTGCCCAAGTAGTTTCCAATGCCTCTGGTAGATGGGGGAAGTATCGGGTACCACTGCCAGTAGAGGGGCCGAACTCGCTGGCTGAACGGGGCTGATAGCAAGCACCAGTACCAGAAGGGTATGGCGAGTGGTAGAATATCAAAGGGGATGTACAACAGATCAACAACTGGTCGCAGTGCATGGGGAAACCCACCCCCTCCAATAATGAATGAATGAATGAATGAATGAATGAATGAAGTCATGGCAACTGGATGAATATGCGTATATTTCTGGAGTCCTCATCAAGTTTCTGGCCTTATTTCCTTATTCTCATTAGCTCTCAACCGTGTAGCTAATTTTCAGAAACAGTGATATGGAAATCAATAACTACAGATCACCACAGTGCAAACTTTTCAAATTACATGTGACTTAACAATAGCCAGTTTTCTGGGAGCTGGGGGCAGCCAGAAAATTTGCTTACAAACTTACATCTAAGCCAGTGACAATCATTTTTTATCATCAATCTACAGTACTATCCATCTCTGCTCCTGTTGGTAGAAGACCATAACTAACTTTAAAGTGCAAAAGCATTCTATGCCCTCCTCTGATATTTTTTTATTCAGTAGCTAACACATACTCATAACTGATCGGTATTATATCCACTTCTGTTGGCATCTATCTAATATATAAAGTAATTATCATGTAACACAATAGTGATACATGATAAAAAGCTGATAAGTGGAAATGTATAATCATAAGACTATCACAATAAATAATCAGCTTCATTATTTTAGGAAGAATACATGCAAAAATGGGCACTTTCGGTAACTGCTGTGGTCAAAGGGACTATATATTCATAAGAATGTCATAAATAAGCAATTTTATTATTTCAGTAACATTTATCTTAGGATTGTGCTCTTTCATTAGTATTCAATAAACAAATCATCCTAAACTTCACATAAATAATACAAACTTCTTAATTATACATGCATATGGAACTGTAATTCTCACTGCGTAATAATCATAAGCGTTGCCATTTTCCACCATAAAAATGTGTTTCACATTACTTCCAAGCTCAGTTTCAGCCTCAAGGTAAAAATTTCATTTTCCTTTGCTCATATTTAATTTATGAAGATAACTGCTTCTTTGTCATGATGCCAAATATATTCAATCTCTGTAGTGCAGGAATGGTGACCTTTTTCAATGCCTGGTACCAGATGTACCTCAGAGGTTACTTAAAAATAAAAAGTGGTGCTAGCCATCTTTGTTGTTGGTCCAGTACCATTTGTGGACTTAATGAGATATGTGTTGCTGCACATTCTACAAATCTTAAACTCTTAGCCATTACATGATTTTGAAAACAACACAAACGGTATTTTATCTGTGAGATTACTTCTTAAATTTGACTTCATTTATCTGATGGTTCAAAATAATCAACAAGGCAATATAATTTTGTCTTTCCTCATAGCTGTCTCTCTGTGGATATCCATACTTCTTGGTACATGAGATGGATACATAAAGTAACAGCAAAAATTCACCTTATGAAAAGGAATTATAAAATTGTCATGGGTACCAGATGATACCTGTCACTGCCAAGCTTTACATTGCTGCAAATGGTTTGCAATCCCCACTATATAGCACTCATATCTACCAAGTAATAAGTAATAAGTAATAAGTTCAGCTTCAGAATACCTCCATCCTCGCCACCAAGACCCGCTATATGGATCGCATCATTAGGGTGGCAATTGAGATTGAACTGCATCCAGGAAATATGAACAGAGAGGGGGGGGGTTGTCTTGGCAAGTCTTGGAAACCTCTCATCTGTTCTCTTAAAA
>NW_019735578.1:3220-33136 GCF_002891405.2 Cryptotermes secundus | reverse complement strand
CCCCCTCCCACACTACTGTTTTCACTTGTATACTTGCCCTTCCCCCTTCCTTCTCTGCTCACATATAGCTGTGTATATTTCCAACACAGTCTGCTTTTACCGGTTCTCACAGTCTCTTCGCTTGCAGATTTCTTATATTTTTTCTTCTACCCTGAAGATGGAGGCGATACATTCCTCCGAAACGTCGGTTAACACCACATATACACGGTGCCAAATCCCAGAAGACTGCTTTCTTAATAAGTGAAGCTTTAAAATCTGGCACGGCAAAGGAACTATTTTCCTGTGCCCCCATTAGCTAGTTCAACAGTCACAGAAACAGGAAAGTATCTTACAGCCAAGAACATATTTTAGTACTTTCACTCTGAGCAAATACAAGCAGACTTTAGATGCAAAGAGTCTGGGAGCCTGCTCTACACAAGATGATTGGCACCAAAGAACATACCTTCTTTTTCAGCTCAACAGAGATTGCATTAGCTTCCTTGAGGAATATAGCGTTTCCCCAGAGGTCATCCCGCAGTGAAGTGAACTGATGGAACTTCCACTTCCTGAATGCCCATGCAGCCAACTGGTACTCACGATCACTCCAGTTGCACTCTGCGTCAAACAAGGGGTTGACTGAAATGCCATCAGGCAATCACAGTCAGACAACAACACAGAGCATGACCCAAAGAAAAGAGATTAATGTATTAAATATAGCACAGAAGTACTTGAATGAAATTTCAGTGTTAAGAAGATGGACAAATGGATTAGTCTGGGTTCATGCATTTGGTCCTACTAATACCCCAACTAACTGATGTAATCTATTAAATTCAAGAAGAGTTCTTCTTGAGCATCTAACAGTCATTCTGCTTCTCAAGATATTCCCTGCTTTTTATGGAACACAAAGGTTCATGATTGTGTTCACAGGAGTCCACTCACAACTTGGTCTTCATTTTTGGCTCCAAGTGATTTCTATGAGTCTTGCAGATCAACTACTGATTAATTTCATTCTAAGCTGACAATGTTCCCAAAGAATTAAACATTTATTTACAGGTTAATAAGTTCTGGGCCAAAGGGCCATGACAAACTTTCTATGGTTTTCCTTTTCTTTCCAAAACTTATGCATCATTCTGTGATTTATTCATTTCCTACAGCAGTTGCTACTGACTGACTTTTATCCAGTTTTTCTAACAATAAGTCTAAGTAAATCAATGACTAAAATCTGGTACTATAATCCAACAACATTTCTAACACATAATCTGAAATAAATCATGAACTGTTTAATCCTGTTCATATCACTGAAGACTATTTTTTATGATCAATTTCAATATATGATCACACTCATCTCAATCTTTCCAGCAGTTCATTTGTAAAATGTTCTCTATTAGATCCTGCAACCATTTCTTGCTTCCAAAAACTGGGATACCCATCTGGTCTGTCAAAAAATCTCTTTGATTTAATCACTAACAAGAATGAAGACCTCAAACAATAACATTTCTAAACATCTACTTTCCTTGTTTCCTCTTCTTTCTTTTGTCTCAGTTGCATAAAATCAAATATACATAAATTTAAGTTGAATCTAATATTGTAACCTGAGCTACCATACATAATTTCTCCCACCTAACACTTCCTTGGTCACAAAAAAGACACAAGACATTCTGCATTTGCTGTCCTGGCAATGCATAAATGGTTACTGCATGCAGATTAATACAGCAAAAGCAAAAGCAAAAGAACACCCACATCCCACTGGAAAGGAAAAGAGGATCAGATGTCCATAAGAAATCCAGCCTCCATATCAGTAAGAGCAGGAGTTTGCAGATTCAAGATTATGGCTTTCTGGAACGTGGCTCCATGTATTTTGGTAGCTAGCTACTAAACTACATGGTGTCACATTTTTCAGAAGACCATGATCTTGGTATTGCTATGAAAGGTTTGAATATCACAGTTCTTAGATTGATTCATTCTTAGGTCATTTACAAAGCTGTTTCAACTGCAGAAGCTACAGAATATTAAATATCATTGGAAAGTGATCATGGCTGCTGATTAGATAAGCACATGAAAGGATGCAGACATGGCCTATTTAAGATACGCAGGTAAGTCAATAAGTAAGTTACAAATGGATATAAAACTTAAACACATAAGAGTACTGATTTGAAAAATGCTTTTATTTCTCAATATAATCTCCCTGTACATTGAGGCACTTGTACCGTCATTTCACAAGCCCCTGAAAACCAAAGCATAAAATTCTTTGGGCTGCTGTCGGACTCGAGCGGTGACTTCCCTTTCTACAGCTTTCTACAGCATCACTTTCCTGGAGGATTTAAACTTTTCTTTGGCAGGTGACGCAGGATGTTTCCACTACTGATGTACTACTGTACTGATGCACGCTTAGTCTCGGGCTGGTAATGGTGAACCAAAAACTCATCACCTGTGACAATTTGGGCTAGAATATTGTGTCCTTCATGTGGTATTGAATGAGATGCTGCAATGCCAGACCCATTCTTTGCATTTTGTGTTGTGGGGTCAGCATGAGCGGCACCCATCGTGCACAGACTTTGTGAAAACCTAACCTGTCATGCATTATGAGGTAGGTGTGAACACACCTGGTTCCAACAGCAGCCCAAAGAATTTTATGCTGCTGGTTTTCAGGGGGTTGTGAAATGATGGGACAAGTGCCTTAATGTACAGGGAGATTATGTTGAAAAAAAAAAAAAGAAAGAAAGAAAGCATTTTTCAAATCAGTACTCTTATTTGTTTAAGTTCTATATACATTTTTAACTTACTAATTGACTTTCCCTTGTAATCTGCTAACAGCTGCCTGCAGAGATTGAAGAAACCCATTGCCAGTAACCTGAGACTCAAATGAGGCACCTCTAGGATATAAGTTTAGAGTATCATCAGTCAATTAAGAGGCAGAATTCAACTTCAAACCTTGACAGAACTTTACTACTCAATGTATAAGTAATGTCTGCTACAATTTTAATAATACAATGTCATTAAATAAACCAAAAATAAACAAATTTTTATAACATATTGTACAAAAATATTAGGCTTGGGTATACCTTTATATAATGATCTAAAGTCCATTGCAACCTCAATGGGAAATTGTTGAGCATAAATTCCATGGAGAAAACAATTTCTGTACACTTGGAATATTTTCAGCCTATAAAAATAAACCATCAAGAGCACCTAACCTTAAGGCACTTTGCCAATCTACTTTAATGTCAAATATAAAAATCTGGAGTGTACGTGTTATAGTAAGATGCTAAAAACTTATTGGGATACTGATGGCAAAAATAGCTGAGAACAGGTACAACAGACACACAGTACCTATAGACTGACTGCCAGTCTTCATATTGAAACCCAGTAACTTTCATTAAGTACTTCTTGATATATTTTACTGTTAAATACAGGCCAATATAATAATGAAAATTGATCAGTCAAAAGGAAGATGCATTAGCATGGTTAAAAACATTCAAAATCAGGAACAAAAGTGCAGCATAAACATGCTTATTCTAGTGTGAGATTATTTCAATGAATGCTGAATTACAAAATTAATTAAAATTAAATATCAACAAAACTTGGGATGAAAATTTAAAAATCTGGCACTGTCTCGGTAGAAGATATTAATGTTATTTATCTTAACATGAAGTAACAGTATCAATATTTACAGTGTGAAATTATACATTCAGGAAGTAAAAAATAAGTAACAAATATTAGTTTTCATGCAGTATAAATGCATGACAAGATTATTAATAAGAATTCCATTAATGTAAATAATACAGTGCCATAGCAAGGTCTGTATGAACAGCAGACATACAAACTTGAATAACAGATGCTTTCAAACATGTTAGGATAGCAGAAGGTTTTTGCATGCAGTTGGATTGTGGTTACAAGAACCTACAGTTCAGAAGTGGCATGATACAGTGTGCAGAATATGTAGTCTGTCATAGAAGAAAAATTACAAATATTAATACAAGACACAAGTGCTTAAGAACAATCTTCTAGTAGACATATGACAAAATTAAATGGACAGTAAATGCCCAAAAGATGATCAATCCTCTCACTTTAAAGACAAAAGTTTAACTGTCTGGAAGAGGCACCATCATTACATTATATAGAGAGAGCTTCTGAAGAAAACATAAACTTCAAATACATTATGTTGGGCATCACATTCACAGTAAAATGTCAAGGAAGGAAGAGTTGATCTTTTTCTCTGCTCTCTGTGGATTAGACTACAGCATATTTTGAGACTCAGTTTCTATCCACTGTAATCGTCTTCTTCTCCTTGTAGTCATCCATTCTTTAATTTAGTGAATAAACAGCTAGTTCCTTCAATACAAATCACTATTTATAACTTTGTCTACTCCTGATATTTCTAAAAAAATTTATTTTTACTAATTCAGTTATACTAATATTTTTGTTCATCCTAACCCAAGTTTCACTTTTATATGAGAGTGTGGGAAGTGATATTACTTAAAGAAATACAGGATGACAGACAGAAAATTCAAGCTCACTTTGCCGCTGTCTCTATTCTACATGTATTTGTACATATACTGTGACATTCTGAAATCTCCAAATACATATTTTTCTTTGTTTACATCTTTGGCCATTTTACTGAAATATGGTTTAAATACTTCAGTTTTTGAGAGATGAATCACATACCAGCATTGCTTACCACTGTTCCAGAGAAACATCGCCCAGAAAATTCTACAAAAGAAATTTCAAGACACATGACTCATCACATGATGTGCTTGCATATCCAAGATTAGCTTACATTGGTATACCAGAGTTTCTTATCAATTATGTTTATAAGGTGCATGTCACCTGACTTCTGTAGCAAGTATACGTGTTGGTGTAAAACTCATAAATACCTTGCTATGGCACTGGGTAAAATTGGTGTTTGGTACTAACCAAAGATATCTTCCTCATTGTTGAAGTCTTCTGGTGTGTATGAGCTGTACATGGACATGGTCATACTTTGTTCTTCCACTTGCTTTTGAAGGGCATCAATTCTTGCTTCATAGCTCTAGAAAATGACCACATTAATTTAAAACAGAGATTCCCAAACTCACTGTCTGTGGACCAAAACTGGTCAGCAAAAAATTTCAAGTGGTTCAGCTCCATTTTCAAAGTCATTGCATTATATTTATGTATAAATAAACATCCGATTTGCATAGAAAAATTGTAATATTATTTTCATTCAAAATTCTTAAAATGTTTTGTTTAATATTTGAGTGGTCTGCCAAAGAAGGCCCATGCAGTAAGTGGTCCATGGTCTGAAAGAGCTTAAAAACCGCCTTATTTAAAGTTAAGACTTAGTATGGATGAAATATATAATTAACCAACCCAAAGGTTCATCACGGATAATACCAAAGCCCAATATCATCTTCTTGGTCTCCCAGATGGCTCTATTTCAAGACGTTTCCCCCAGAAATGTACTGTTTCCTTCAGCTCAGCTATGTTTCTAGTCATCATAACCTCTTCACTTCAGCAACCTCCACAATACCAGATAAGCTATACAGGTCCATGAGAAATTACTTGTAAATTGACCACTGACAGAATGAAAATATGCAAGTAATCAAGCTGAACATCAAATACTTTAGATGTTCCTGTTTTTGGGTACTGAAGGGAAAACTTCAGAAGGTGTGGAAAAACTGTCTCTTTAATAGCCTTACATGTACTGTCCTAGACTGAACATGGATCTATATGGTATCTAACTATCTGAGATATGATACAGTGTCGTGTTTATTGCGCCGATGCCTAGCAACGTCTGTCTCTTTTTTTCCACTATTCCAGCCTTCAGCCGTCATGTCAGTATGTTTGTTTATCTGTTATCCCATCTGTCTATGCACCAGTAATAAAAAAACATGCAGTGTGATCTCAACCCAGCATTTGGGATGATACAATATAGGTTTCAAGTATGCTGAAGGTCCTCAGGCTCCTCAAATAAAACAATTTGGTGTCTCTTGTGTAGAAAATCTGTGCTAATTGAAAGACCACTACACAACTTGCAGTAACGATGCAAGAAATTTTAGTTTACTTCTCAAACTTTAAACAGGTAAAGCTACATGATGGCCTCACCTTACGTTGTTCTTCAAAGAGTTGATCTGCTTCTTCCTTCTCCTTTCGGAATTGTTCTTCCAGCACAAGGAGCCTCTTCTCCATCTCTACCTTTAGGTCAATGCCCTGTTTCTCCAGCAGCTCAATCTGTGCAAAGTTCCAGTCCACAGTTTCTCCATTTCCTGGAGTCTGAGCTGGAGAAGTTTTTTCAATGCATTCTGGAGCTGAAACATTTTAAAAACTGACTGTCCATGGAAAACCGACAGGGAAAAGAAATCCCTTTTTAGCCTGCTTTCTTTAATGTATGAGGTAATAATGACTTACTGTAGGTGGGCTTAAGAGTAGAGCTTAAGAGGTAGGAAGTAACAGAAAAATGAAGGAAATCAACAAGCTTGATGATGTATATTCTGCATCAAATATAATTAGGATAATTACATTAAGGAGGATGTGATGGATAGGGCATGTTGTACAGATAGAAAAGAGGAGAAATGCATGTAGAATTTTGGTTGGAAAACCTGAAGGAAAGAGACCACTTGGGAGACCTAGATATAAATGAGGGGATAGCATTAGTATGGATCTTAAAAAACAGGGTGGAAGGGCAAGGACTGGATTAATTTGGCTATGGAAAGGGACCAGTAATAAATTCCTGTGAAGAGAAATGAATCTTCAGGTACCACAAAAGTCAGGAAATTTCTTGTTCAGTCAAGTGACTATCAGCTTCTCAAAGACCTTGTTCCATGCAGTTAGGGAGTTAGTCTTATGGTACCATTAAGTTCGTGTGCCCATCTGTATATCTGTCCTCCTCCAACAGTTTTGAACCAAATGGCAGACATTCACAGAAATTGGTATGATCGTCATGTCATGGAGATCATCCCAGCTTTGTACCATTTAATCTTCTACCACCAATGAATCCGACACGATGTCCACATGAATTTGCAAGGTGGGGACTTCAAATGTTTGATACAATGGTTGATTCATCAGATGAACATTGTCCCTTATCTATGTATATAGGTAAAGGTAAAGCTATCCCTGTAACAGGCTGTGGAGGCCCATAGGATTGCAGGACGTCAAGGCTCGAGGGTGTCACAGCCTTATATGTCGACTGTCTTTGTCCCCAGGAAGATTCCTAGTATTAATTTCTGTTAGAGACTGAGTCAACTGTAAGGCCATAGTGAGGATGGAACGATCAGGTCAATTTTAAAATCCAGTGACCTCATTTGAACAGAACCTGTGACCATCTAGCTTTTAGCAGTGCCTCAACCAACTATGGTACTTTGCGCCCTCTTCCCCCATCTAGGGTATAATTAACATACAGACTACTTCAGAAAAGGACCCAATTTCCAAAATTCTGTGTACATTAAATATTTCCCACACAATGGACAATGTACAACACAATATTCACATAACTGTGAGGTGGGAGGAACATTTGTGCAATGTATCTTCAACAAACACCCAACATTGGAAATTATGCATAAAACTGATAATTAAATGTAATAATTATTAATTCATAATTACTGCTACCTTCACTAAATATGTAGAATGAAAGACATGAAGAAAAGTATGCATCATAAGTTCACTCATAACTTCCTGTTTTTATCCTTTAACACACTTGCATGGTAATTCTGATTATTAACTTCTGAGACAAGTGCAAGACTTGCTTAAAGAACAATTTGAAATGAAATTTGATGACAGTACACGCTGGGTTGTACACAGCAATCTTCCTACTACTGAATGGACAGCCTTCATGCATTAAAAAGTTCATCTGTACTTCAGCGAACACCGTTGCAGCTAATGTTGAATAAGTTCAATATGATAAAAATCACCATTACTTACTTCACTAAAACCTATGTAATTTTACCCTCTCATCTTCCAAATGACTTTTTTGAATGAGGTTTCAAAACCACGGTTATTATACACTTACTGGTTTCCCCATTGTATAGGTTCATTACATTTTCAACGACTTATATAAACAGTGCCATAAGTGGTTAAGGTACTATGCTACAAGCCAGAAGGTCGCGAGTTCAAGTCCCGACGAGGTCACTGGATTTTTTTCAATTGATCTAATCCTTCTGGCCGCACTAGGCCCTGGGGTTTACTCAGCCTCTAACAGAAATAAGTACCAGGAATTAATTAAATAATTTTCCTGGGGAGTGAAGCGCGGCCGGCGCGTAAGGCTGACAACCTTACCGCCATCTTTGAGCCGATTGTCAAGGTAATGTGGGACCCTTAACGTCTCACACCCCTATGGGCCTTCACAGCCTGTTACAGGGATAGCTTTACTTTATTTTTTTACTTACATATGAAGAGTTTGAGACATACAATATCTCCATGTGCAAGTCGTTTCAGCCTGTAGCTAATTAAATTCTTTTCAACATAGATATGTTCCTTAATATTCTGTTTTAAATACTTCAAAGTTCTGTATTTTCCTTGAAGCTCCCACATAAGACAGCTATACAGAACAGTACATAAAATTACAAATTTACATTCCAGTATATTATTTTTCAGTTCTCTGTAGAATAAATAAATAAAAACACTACAAATAATCCTGAAAAAAATACCGATGATAATTTTCTTAACTTATTCTGCACATAATTTCATAAAGACCCTCCATTTATGTTAACATCATTCCCAGAGACTTGGTTTCATCACATTTATTTGTAGTTTGCTGACTACTGCCATGTTCCATAAAAAGCAGAGATTTCCTTTGGTAGCTGGGTGACTATTAGCTTCTCAAGAAGGATTCTGTTGCATCAAGTTAGTTTAGTTAACTAGCAATTTTTTAGTATGATCATGGGACATCCTCACACATTTAATATTCATATTTTAACATTATTATTATTCTTAGTGGGGTGAGACTGAGTCCACTTGGTACTGCAGCCACTACTGGCATATTGTACCAGCTCCAGATGACAGATGATGGTGACTTTGGAGAAATTGGTGGAATGAAGATGGGTAGGGGAAACTGAAGTACTTGGAAGAAACGTGCCCCAGTGCCACTTTGTCCATCACAAATCTCACATGACCAGACTGGGGCTCAAACCTGGGCTGCCACAGTGGGAAACCAGCAACTAACCACTTGGACTATGGCGCAGCCTATATTTTAACATTACTTCCAAATTAATGCTTCTAATGCTTTTAAAATGATTTCCATGTTGATATTTATGGTATTGTGACACTGTATCTCCGGTAACTACTCTGATCATATTTCATGGATCGCAGGGGGCTAAATAAGAAAACAGTTCTCAAGCATGATGAAACGGACGTTCCTATAACATGTGCTTAAATACATTTCTTCATACCTGGATTTTCTGCTGGTGATGTTTTCTCCCGACGCTCACGTGCTGAAAGTAAAAACAAATGCATTCACAATTAGATGGATCTGTAAAGTTAATCAAGTGTTTAGTAGCTGTAAAATCATAAAATCACTGCAGATATCAATGTTCCAACATACCTTGATCAGGGTGATTGAACCTGAAGACGTGGTTCTTGCCAAGGATTACCCGAGAGCCAGTCTTGAGGACAACAGTCTCCTTTACTTCCCTGCCATTGACATAGCAGAGTGCCCCTTCCTGCGGAGTCATTGTGATGACTCCTTCATGGTTCTCAAAGACACAGTGTTCACTCAGAATATGGGAACCACTGAGTTGTATGTCTTGCGGAATATTGGCTTCCGCAGAGCCAACACGAGTGAAACCGTTCTTAATGTAGTACAGTAAGCACTCAGACATGGAAGGATCTTCATTCAGATTCACAAGATGTGGAGTCTGCAAGAAATTATTAGCTAAATGATAATATGGACTAATTATCTCATAGTAAAGAAATTTCAGAGATTATTTCTGTAACACTGGGAGCAGAATGCATATTAAACCCTTCAGTGACAGCCTCCTAAGATCTTGCATAAAAAAAGTACTGAATTTTAATTTATTTTTTCTTTTGAACAAAATGGGATTTCTTGAATTTCAATTCCTGTCACTGCTCGCCTAGTTCCTCACTTCTACCATCTGACACCTGTGTAGTAAAACAAAATGGGGGTGGAGAGCATATCAAGTACAGGGGATCAATCTTACTGATACTCGTTCATTATACACTCTTTTACCACTGATATAACTGATTTGGTACCATAAGGGCTGAAAGAAAACAGGCAGTAAAATCCTCATTTAAGATTTCCTTGGATATCAATGGAGTTGAACACTAAACTGAGGAAAATCTTAAATGGAGGAAATTAAATGCTCAGATTGACTTGGGAACTCTGAAATTAGATGTTATATGATAGAAACAGATATACAGATTTTAAGGCAAAATCTGCAAAATTAAAAATACATCTGTATTGCGAATGATGCATACCCTTTGAAATACCAGGACAAAGGTTTACATAATTTACAATATCTGTTAAATCTACAACTAAAAACCTCCATTGTAAACAACAGGACCTTCCCGAACCGTAAACATTGGCCAATGGAAGGGGAATTGCATAGGAGAGTTGAGAAACTGCATAAGTACTGCCTGATGATGGGAGAAAAAATGAATGGCCAAAACAAGTCATAATTGTAGAAACTGTACAGTTATCCTAGAATTCTACATATACTGTTAGACAAACTGAATAAAATATGATTGAAAACTTAAATTGTGGAACATTAAATGGAGATTCCAGTGTACATAACAGTGGCTTCAGTGGGGTATGAACATAATAAACATTCTCAATACTTAATTTTATTGCAAAACCAGCAGAACATTATGGTTCAATAGTAAACGCTCCTGTTCCACATTTGGGAAACTTCACGTTTGATTCTTGATTCAGACATTGGCTATCTTAATTGCTTTTTATAGTTCTCTTCAGTTCCTTCATGTGAATGCCGTGATAACTGCCTTAAAACAGACCATGACTACTTCTCAGCTTTTCTAGCAAACCTTTCATAATCAGTCCCCCATTCAGGGTCATTATAAATAACCAGAAGGGAAAGTGTCGCTCAGAGCAAGAAATACTTAGTACACAGGACTTTCTTATATTTTCTGCGCTTCTCATATCTTTCTCAATAATTCAAGTTTCTCTGTCACAATCCTGTGGTACCATAAATAGAAAATAGTCATGAAAATCCAAACCACGGGCTAGTTACATGTGCATAAACTCTCAATGCGCTGACCTTCTTCGGAGAGAAGACACCAACTGTGTTTCCATCTTCCTTAACTGCAACTCCCATTTCTGCAAACACGGCCTCTCTCTGCAGTCTGATGGCTTCTGTGCGCTTCAACTTCTCTTCCCACGTTTCATTCAGTTCTGTAATAACAGTGATTAACTGTAAGATCTGAGGTCCTAGCAGCTGTAATTATTATGACTTCTGTCTTCTGGGATATAATGCTGTGTAGTCTGCTGAAATTTACCCAACATTTTGGAGAAACATACTGCCTCCATCTTCAGGATAGAAAAGTGATGGGTTGGCTTCCAAGGGTCCTTCAAATTTTTATCATCTCATGTCTCTGCAAGGAATTTGTTCTACTTTCTGCTTGCTTCATGTTGGTTTCTTGCTTGACTTACTCTTCAACCCTGAAGATGGAGGCAACATGTTCCTCTAAAATGTTTGTGAATTTCAATGCACTACATGGCATTATATCCCAGATGATAGAACTCTTCAGTGATTAATTTATTGGTGTGTTATTTCATGATATAGTATTAAGTGCAGAAATTGAATACGAATGGTTTAGGATGATAAGTGATGAATTGGGAAGGAAGTACAAGTTATCGCCTACAATTACTACCAAAACAGAACCTTGACAGAGTTATGAAAAATGATCATAAACCTCATTCAAGATAGGCAATGATACTGACAAATTACCACTTACCTAAACCTGCTCATTAATACATTAGAACTGTTAATTTGATTCATGAATTAAAGCATCATTTGCAAATTACTCAACCACCATAAGTGTTATAATTCATGAATTTTCAGAAACGCCTGTGTAGTTTTGGATGCAATACATGTTCTTTCATTTAACAAATCAGAATATTTACACTCAGAAGAATGCCTATCAAGCTTCTCTTCATAACCTCATACAAAGCCTTTAAAATTTTGTAAGCAGAGATTTGGTATGCTTTGAATCTCTGCATGTCAGTCATAAGGAAGTGTGGAACAAAAAAAGTTGTGTTGAAACTTAACTTGACATCATACAGAGAACAAATTTTGGATGAATTGAACTTTTTTATGAAAACTGACATTTCAAAAGAACTTAAAAAATTTGCACAACTTTAATTCCATCCAAATATGCACAAACTTTCTACACTGATCAGTATTAGCACAAGACAATATATGAAACGTTTTCCAGTACAAAACGTAAAATGTAAAGATAAATTGTTCTAATAGCACCATATCATGAAGGCATCTATGGGGCACTAGATTTAGATGGTTTGCTGGTTGTCCCAGGAAAATAGACCATAATATCCAACAGATAGGAGACTGGGTGGGTACTTATGAGAATGAGTACCTAGCACTGCGACCTTCAATGGTCTATTTTGTTTGGGTGGGTACTTAACATCAGAGGCTTAAAATACTTTGACTGCAATTTAAAAAAAAATAAATATCTGTGCAAACTGTGAATACTCTGAATAATCAGTCCATCACAGAACCTGAGAAATGTCACCCTTTCAGAATTATGATGATGCTATTTGATTTTTTAACTAGGAACCTAAATGGTGTTGCTAAATGTACAGGCACTTATACAATCAATGCACTACTTTGTAGGAGATGCTCCATTAATCATGTAAATATCTACTTGTTTGGCAGCATTACTTAGAATCCCAGCTTAAAAAACCAAATGCCATCAACACAATTTTGAATGGTTACTTCTGCGGATTAAGAATGAACTGAAGGTACTTCATATGAATGCAAACTGAATGGTACTTCACTCACCAGCAATCAGCTTCTCACTTGCTTGCAACTGATCCACTGCCTCTTCAGCAATAGTGGATGCTGGAGCCACAAGCTGGCGGTCACTGTCTCGTTTCACAACCTTCATTCCTATACCTTCTTCCCCTGCAGAACAGCATCCAGACAGTCAACCAATAAAACTTTCTTGAGTTCCAAAGTAACACCAAAAGCATATCATTACAGCAGCATGGGACAAAAGATGAAATATATGAACTGATTCCTGGGGAAGAGGACATTCTTCTGCAGCCAAAATGTGCTCCAGACAAGGGCTGATTGCATGTTAAAATATAAAATAGTACATCTTCAACCACATTATTTGTAATGGAAGCAAGTACAACATAAAACTATGTAGGCATGTGGTTTGATGATACTGAAAAAAATTCATCACTGAACTGGAAGTAGAAATATGTTTCATGCAGATATGAAATAAAACCGTTTCCAGAATGCTTCTTAAATGAATGGTGGCAAGAAATCTCCATGTTTTAACTTCCATTAGTTTCTTTATAGATGTAATTTTGATTTGTTATTATAATTCTCAAATATTTAAACTTTTCACAAATTTGGAATTTACTAGCTACCTTTAAATAATTATTTTGTCCTGAATTATGATTATGAGACATGAACATATACTTAGCTTTCTATACATTCACTTCCATAGTGTGAATGTGTTGCATGCAGTGAAAAGATTGCATCACATTTGATTGAACATGCAAAAATTCACGAAGTGCCTAGTTTTAAAATAACTTTACTTTTAAGATCTGCATGAAACAATGTCCAGTCCATATTTTCTTCCATGGCATCTGTGTTTCTACCACAGCTTATGTATTTCCGAACAGCATAAGGCAATTCGATGTCATGCCAAGACACAGAAGTGTCCATCAGTCAACTTCACCAATGAATTCAAACATCTGAGCATATCAAGCTGACTTTTGTTAGTGTATAGCAATGGTTAACATTCATACATTCTACTTGTGACTGGACTGCAAAATGGAAAGTTATGCCTGTGACAGTAATAGTAACAGTAAGAAAATAAGTACATCACATTAAGTTTCTTATATGTACTGTACATGTCAAGACAGCAAAACTCATGGCAACATGAGAAATGTGATGAATAACATTTAATCAAACTTGTAAGAATGGAGTTTAATAGAATATGCCAGTTTGTTTTCAAATAAAGCATCAGTTAAGTTCTTTATCACATAAGGTACCATATATCATATATAAAAGCACATAAAAAGCTTATGTTTATATGCATTTTAGAAACAAGAACTAGTTTTCTGAACAAGCTGCTGATGTATGAGAGAAGGCAAGTAATATTTAACATGCACGTGCTCTGATTTAGGCAATTTTTCTGTACGTAACATTATACACAGAACATTAAAAAATTGTGATGCCTTTGCTAGGGACAGGAATACAAAAAATACTAATTACTGGTCAACTGACTAAATTAAACTGAATAATTAATTAATTCCACAACAACAGTTTTTAAACTGGTGAAGATATTCCCTATGATGGAACTTGAAGATTCATTACTGTCACCATATAACATGATACTGAACCATATCCTAGGACAGCTTAATCCAATTAGCTTCTTTACAGCCTATGTTTCTTGAGATCCACTTTAATATTATCCTTCCATCTTCAGCTAAATGACCTCGTTTCCTTCAGTACCAATATTTTAATGTATTTATTTTTACCCCACGTTTTATATTCCCATCTATTTTATACTTCTCTATTTAATTATCTTAAAAATATTAGATCTTAAGAATAAGATGTGAAGGTCTTCAGTACATAATTTTCTTCAATCTCATGTTATTTTCAGTACTTCTTGGCCCAAATATTCTCTTCAGCACTTTGTGTTGGATGACTTAAGGTCACTAATGACAAGCATCAGCAGATTATGGGCGCTGGGGTACTCCATATCGGTCTCACTGATTACTGTACCCAGTGACACAAATGGAAAATACAAAAGTTCATTACAAGACCGGCAAGAGGACCTCATTATATCAATTTGCTTCTTTAAAAAAAAGGGGGGTAAGATAGGCTAAATACGAAGTACCCATCAGGGGAATGTCGAATGTACGTATATGAAATTCTGGTCCACACGCTTCAGAGAAAGATGCTGCTTGAAAGACCTAGGAAGAAATGGCAGAATTTTAAAATGGGTGTTAGAAAAACAGGATAAAAAGGCATGGCCTGATTCAAGAGGCTCAGGATAGGTGCAAATGATGGGTTTTGTGAACACACTGATGAATCTTCAGGTTCTATAATAGCAGGAAATCTTTTGACCAGCTTAACAACTATTAACTGTTCAAGAAAACCCTGTGCCACAGGTTAACTGATTAGTTAGTTATGCATAATATTTCATGGTGGGCTTCTCTGTTTTAAACGCTTTGAAGAAAAAAGGACAGTTTTAGTGAAATGAACAGAAGTTAAGATCCTGTTAAAATTCACATCACTTATTAATGTAGGGAACAGACAGAAACGTTAACAGTGCACTGTGGCTTATACACAGATATGGGCAATCCATACAAAACTCATTTTCTGCACACAGAAATTCATGTGTATTTCCAGCAACATTACTCTGAATGGTGCATGATTTATGAAATTAAGGTTCTCAAGGCAGTGAACATAAAGATTACCCTCTTCTGGGGTGTGACAGTGTGTAATCTGATATGGAGAAACCTGTTGCCTTCCTTGCCTAGAAGATGGAGACAACAGGTCCTCTGAAATGCTGGTGCCTTTCCGCCAGACTACACAATGTCACATTCCAAAAGACAGTAATCTTCAATTCATATTTTGTTATGAAGAGCTGCATGGTACATTCATGAGGTGAAACAAGAAATTCCTGGAACAGATACACAGGTT
This sequence comes from Cryptotermes secundus, assembly GCF_002891405.2. Lineage (NCBI taxonomy): Eukaryota > Metazoa > Arthropoda > Insecta > Blattodea > Kalotermitidae > Cryptotermes > Cryptotermes secundus. The sequence goes on along the minus strand of NW_019735578.1, from coordinate 17,306 downwards.
CAGACAGCAACAAATGACAGGACAAAAGAAATGGTGCATAACATACATAATAATCTTTCAGAAAACATTGGAGTTATGTTTTCTGGGAACATGTCTACAAAAACAGCTACTATAACTAGTACCATATGTCACAGTACACTGTGCATTGTATGTATCACATATAATTATGAGTTGCATAGTACAAGGGAAGTAGCACAATGGAAGAATAATTTCACAGGTCTGCTGTATATACAGAAATGCACGTTACAGCTGCTACTTGAAGGATCAGCGTAGCTAAGTAACATGGGGTCTGTGTACAAGGGAGGAACACTTAAAGCTTATGTTTCAGTCTCACCTCAGTACCACTTGGTGTTGGGAGGGAGATGCAGGCTGTATCACGTCATATGTTCAGACATTCAAGAAACTCTAAATCATTACTGTAATATTTTTACAATCACAACTTCTTTAAATGTGTTCTGTTCTTACAGGTGTGTCACATGGAAGAACTTATTATAAACAGTGCACATCACCATTAAACCTTTCCATGCTAATCGTTTCAGAAAAAAAATTAATACTGCCATGTGATGGAGTGTGTACCTGGTACATGTACTTGTACCATGGAAGAAGCTATCAAATTGCAAACATTTACTCTAATTGGTCTGTTGATCTTTGTCTATTTGTAGTTGTGTATATATAAAAATTGGTTATCTTCCATTTCTACATATCAATTCTTGATTAGACAGCCTTCTTTTAACTAATCCAGTTGTACTGAAATTGTAATATTCTTATATTAATTACAACCATGTGACCATACTGAAAATAATAATGGCATAAGTCAGAACTTAGACATGTTGCCATGCACCTCCCCTTCCACTTAGCACTATACATTTACACAGTGCGCAAAGGCCATGCAGCATACATACATCTCTGCTGCCTGCATCATAAACCTACTGAATTCTAAGTCCACTTTCACATCTTGACAAAACCACATTTTGTATACATAAAAAAAATCTTAAAAATGTAGACTAATTTTAAGAACCGAATTTACTTATTACTTACCTACAGTACCAAGAACAAACATTCTCATGTAATTAATTCTATTTATGAAGCCATTTTCCATTGTGTGTAATTGCACAAAGAAAGATGGATTCAAGAAATTTTGTTTTGATTACCAGCAGGTTCTTTCATTTAGTATAACACCAATCATTTTGTTTAAATTTGTAAAATCAGCTTTTTTTAAAAAAATTTATAACTTTTGCCTCGCAAGGACATACTGAGATTAAAACTTTGGTTTAAAGTCACAAGTGCATTTTCTGTCCTACCAATACAGCATCCTGTTATATTTGCTCAATACTTCTAGTTATCACCGCACTGAATAATTTCGTCAAAAGGTACAATTTTTACATAATTATACATTTTATGTATCATTTCACTTATTCAGAAAACTTCTTATTCTTTATATGCGGTGTTTTGCAAACAGCCATACTAAATGAAATATTATGGCACTCTGTCAGTCCTAATGCCAGAAGAGAATGAAGGCATACAGCCATGACATAAGGTACCAGTAAAAACTATTTCAAACTTATGGGACATTGAATTTCTTAGAGGAAGAAGCCTGGGATTTATATTTCTAATGTCTTGATACACTCAAATCCATATTCCTTTCAATGACCAACTTTTGCAACTGAAATCGGTTCCAGTTTAAGGTTTGTGCCAAACTAAAGAGAAAAGTGAAACACTGGATTTGTTATTTGTGCTGGTACTTAGCATACTTGATCCCACAACTGACCCTTCTGTAACCCATGAAATTCTATTGTGCACAATGCACATAAAGTCTAGCAAGTCAGATGTACTGGGGACACATTAGGTATTACTCACTTATATACTTGTCAACAGAGAAAATACATATTACATTATATTTAAACAATATAAAACAGGGACTAAGCCAGAAGCCAACAACTCTAGTGAAGGAAAAATAAGATTGAGGAATAAAATTGTATAAAAACAGACCACAGAGGTGCAAAGTAGCAATGATCAAAATATAATAATTCAAAAGGTAGTCTAGTCTTAAGATGCTTTTACTTATACATCAAACCCATCTTCATTTCACATCCTCTGTTATATTGAATGACCTCTCTACCAGGTGGCACAAAAAATTGTAAAAATGAATGGCTATACAGGTTTGAATACAAGTCACATGAGGTATGCAGAATATACCTTACTATAGTAGATTCTACAGGATTCTGAGGTTAGTTCTTTCTAACAAATCCTGCAGAGTAGGTGTCTCCCAACCCTCATGTGAGGACGGGAACAGATCCAGTTTCCAAAATGTTGTGTTCTTTGTGTTTATTAGAAGACCAGATCATGGACAAGTCCAAGAACCCAGAAATCCTGAGTGATACGTTATTCAGTTTGGTTCATTTGTTACAAAGAAATGATATTAATTTGTAATATGAAAATAGTAATTTTTACGTTCACATTACCCCCTCCAAAAGTGACAGCTGATGTTACAAATGAATTTGTAAGATCCACAAAATGGTTCTCAGACTCTCAACATTTATATCCATTAGAATGACATATATGGAACAAACCCATATATAGTTAATGTACAAGAGCCAGAGAACTGTTGCAGTCACTGGGGATACTAGAACAGAAAACTGAGTATCAGCCACCGATAGATTCAAGCATTAGTTTCCACTGGAACAGCACTTGGTTCATCACATACACAATCTGAGTTCTGTACATAATTGCCTTCACAGCCAATTATGGACCAACACTACTTTGACCTAAACATGTTGCAAGCAGGAATCAGGCATGCATACAGATTGCAAATTGATTCCTACAATGCATAAAATATACCACTGTGGTCAATGTTATTACATTTCAATCCTCAAAACAGAAAGTAACAAGGCAGCTGGAAAGCTATAACATATGGTATGTTATTTCACGAGATTTGGTTTACTTACAATTGTTATTCTTATTGTTATTCTCTTTCTTTTCATATATGACTTTACCATCTGGCCCTGGGCAGAGTAATACAGAAAAAAGACAAAGAGAGTTAAAATAATAGCTAGGCCCCAGTCCAGTGGTCCTAAACAGAGAAAGAGTGGCTAAACAGCCACATCCAGAACTGGTAAGATGTAAAAGGAAGACATAAGAAAACTATATTTCTAGATGGTATCAATTCCAGTGTAATATTTTTTTTCAAAAAATAAAAAGGGAAAATAATATCGAATCTGACTGCCTGTCTCATTTTAAAGCAATCTATAATATTTTCATGATTATTAAATTCACTTATAACAAGCCATATTTCATAACCTTAATAATATAAACAAATTAAGTCTTTAAAACACAGTAAAGTATCTCAAACAGTTTCATTAACAAATGTACAAATTATAAAACAAAAGAGATATTGTCTAAATAAAATGTATATACATATACACATAAGGTTAAACAACCGAATGTTCACTCTCACATTAAGTAACTTCAACAAAAATTTACTGGTTAGCCACCAATAATCCCTCAACCCTGAATACACTCAGACCCTGTCCTTCCTTCAGTCAAAACCATTTCAGCAAGATTCAAGAATTTCTAGATGGAATGATCATTATTTGGTTCACTTCTGCAATCAAGAAATCCACTATATTTACCTCAACTTTGTTTTTGCCCATTTCTTGAAATTTCAGCACCTACAAATGATTATTTGGTATAAAAAAGATGGTGTGTCATAATTAAAGTATGATATACCAACAGAGGAACATCTGCAGACTGGTAGTTGCTCTACAAACCAATTAGTGTTACTAAGGATAAAGGGATTAAGAGTTGTAACACATCTTATGGCATTAGCCCAGTATTTGTCTAGACTTCAGAAAAGCTGGTTGTCTTGTAAGATTTCAAGCTGGTACCTCTAATATACAAAGCAGGAAGAGTGTTTCTTGCTGCTTTTATAGTTTATTTAACAATATCTATTCAAATGTATATGTTCTGTCACATGGGAGGGTGACTGTAAACAATAAACTGTTAAGGAGGTTAAGTGGTCATCGTCTGTTCTACGATAGTGTACCAGCGATTCCTGCAAAGACTTGGAGGGAAAGCCAGCCAGAATACCTTGTCTCTGGGCTGAATTCTGAACCTGAAGTAGGAGTGTTAGCCATTATATTACATTTGATTAAGTAAATTAATCATGATGAATTCCTGGTGTTGTTACTGCTTCAAGATTAAGAATATGGCTTGTTAAGGTCAAAATATTATTTTAGGGAAACCTCTAAAATGAAATGAAGAAAATACAGACACTTTGGAAAATAGTATTCAAACATGTGATACTGTACAATGATGTTAATTACACTTTTTACAAATCTACAAGCCTCACTTCACACCATTTGGAAGCAGTTAGATAAAGACTGTATCACTAAAAGCAACTTTAATAATCTGGCAGCATTACATATCTGATGTAACTTACAAGCTATACAGTCAAACAGTGATTTGACAGCAGGACTAGCAACATACCTTCCTGGACTTCAATGCCTTCTGCCTTCAGCAAGTCACGCAGGCGCATGATCTCTTCTTTCAGTTCTCGGATGAGTTTGGCATTAGCATCCTCGTTGACAACAGCCTTGCATACAATCTGCTTTGCTCGATCAGCATACCTGTTGCACCAGAAGAAATTCTGATTTCAAACATGAAAACCTAAATCTACTAATACTCATATACACACAGAAGCATGTACACATGCACATATTTTAAAACATAATCCAAAGAGTTACATATCATTATGGACTAAGCAAAATAACCCATGACAATGAAAATATCTTTTAAGCTTCCACACTGCTTTCTCTAAAAACACACAGGGAGAAAGACAAACAGTGTTCTACAGATCCCAATCATTCTAATAGATAATAAGAATTCTATGGAAGATGACTGAATAATATCAGACATAAATTAAAATTTTAATTTCACAACTAGAGGACAATGGAGGTAGAGTGTTTATTTATACAGGTACCTATGATGTATGATCTATGGTTAGCAAAACAGTTTTATTCTGGTGTTTGAAGTCACTATAGCAGAGTGGACCAGTTGACATTATTTTATTATCCACCAGAACCTTGCCAGGAAAGAATACCAGAGATTTTGAAAACATTCTATGATAAAACTGTAAAAATTACAAATGACATTAAACCAGAACCTTCAGATTCAAGAGTCATACGCACTTGATTTGTTGAACCTTAAAGTTAGGTACAGAAATATGACTGTACTGGATTAAGTGCTATCATGCATATTCACGCTTTGATCAGACATATCAACCATGTTCATGACTAGGAATCCATAGCAAATTCATTTTCTTTTAACAGTGCAAAATATATTACACATGTTGATGTCTACTTCATGTGCAGAAAACCTAAAAGGAAGAGACCACTAGGACACCCTTGAAATAGATGACAGATGGGATGATGCTATTAGACTGGATTTTAAAGCACATAGTGGGAGGGTGTAGTCTGGATTTATCCGGCCCAGGAAAGAAATCAATGACAGACATTTGTGAATATGGTAATAACAGAATTTCTTGAATAACTGAATGACTAGTAGCTTTTAAAGAAAGATTTTCTCCTTTTCCTCCATTACGTTAGTCAGCTAGATGGAGTAAGAACTCCTGGTTAGAAAATGATTGTTTTTTGAGGTGTGTACTACACACAATTTCAATTCTGGGTGCAATCCTTTATAATAAGTTCAGTTTAAATAAAGTAACTCTAGTCATTCTGTTTCAATCAGCGTGTAAAGAACTTCAAAATTTCAAACTATAATCACATTTAAAGAATAAAAGTGTAGAACAAAAGCACTCACTAATGTAAAACCTGGAAAAGAAAAAGAAAGAAAGAAAAAAAAAAGAGATTAATGTCACACACCCAATGACACAAAATTGTGCTGACCTGAGAGTTGACAGGGTTTCATCATAATTGATGTCAGCAGGGCTAATAGCTGCTATCATGGCAGTTTTGGAGTTTCCTCCGAGATTCTCCCTCAAGAGCCAAGTCAAAACCGAATCTCGATAAGGAATAAAATCAGCTTTCTTTTTCTTTTTAGTTGCCTATATTTGGGAAGGAAAATGTATAACATGATAAATAACATTTAATTATACACATTATAAAGGAATATTACTAATTTAAATCTCTGCATATAATGATATAGGTTACTTTGGACATCAGGAATGCTTTTAAAAAATGCAACATATAACATGTTGGAAGGGAAATTTTAAGCATATGCCCTTATTGCAACCACTTTATTTACAACATTATTATACAGGAAGTATACAAATTTATTTATTCAAAATATAAATGGAAACTCCTTCACTTGTTCTTCACATTTGTGATGGATCATTAATTTACTGTCTGGTCAGCTATCTATACTATAGCATCAACTAAGAATTTTTTTTTTTGCATTTCTGGGCATTTTATATATTATTTCTGATAATGCCATTCCCTTAGTTTGGGAAGAAGCTATGTTCAATGAATTATATATGTAAGAATAAGACATGTTCATATTTTTCAATAAATTCAAATTATCTGATAATATTAACTGCACACTTCTTTTACACTTATTTCTTACTTATTTCATATTTTAAACTTACTCACATATTGCTATTCATTAAATTATTATGTGTAAGTATCTTGAAGATGTCCAACTATTTCTTACTGTTAACAAGAACAGATAATGAAAAAAATATACTGAGCATGTGTATCAATTTCTGTCAAATATTACATACTTAAAAGACCAATGAAACTTCAGAAAGCATTACAACAGCATTATTCCTTAAAAGCTTCTCAACTCTTACATCAATAACAAACACATCCTTGCAATTATATAACACTTAATATAGTATTTAGAATTTAATGTTTCAAGATGCACTTACCGCCTAATCCAAAGAGGGAAAATGGAAGAGAAAGTAAATGTTAATATACTGCATTATTGTAAAACGGTGCATATATTTGCATCTGTACTCACTGGAAGCCACTTATCAAACTTCCGCCAGTGACACAGTAATTAATACTGAATATTATAAAAGTAGGTTTAACATCTTGTGATTTCTGAATAACTGCAGACTTTATGTGGCTATGAATGTCATGTACAGATAACTTTGAATACAAAATAGAGATGGAGAAGGAAGAGGGAAATGACTAGATCTCGCTGTATATAACGAGAAGATACACAATAATCTTGTCAAGATAACAAATCCTGGTCCAGTAATGAACCAGGGAGTGTTCAAGTGAAAAGCAGGAGTGATATACTAGCCATAATGTTTAGTAACAGATGCACAGAAGGCTTTCTGAGAGGGGAGATGAATAAACGCACACAAATTAACTGGACAAACTGAAGCAGTATAAAATGTCTTTCAGAATGTATGCTATTTGGTTTCACCACTAAGGGAATAGAGCAAACTGCTTTACAAAATCTGCATTAAAAGATCACCATTGAAGGAAGTTTATGCTTAATTTCATTGTAGCAATTAAACTACTACAGAATGAAGAATATAATGAATTTAAATGATTGTTAAAACCAGGAAAAAATTATGTCTTATATTTCTTGCAGCTGCCTGACCATGTCTCATTATCTCAAAATCTGAGATTCTGTGGTTTAAGAGGACTTAAGAGTTATGCATGAATGCTCCAAAGATTACATTTGTTACATGGACTTACACTTTGAAGGTGGGAAAAAATATGCATGATACCAAATTTTAATTTCTGAGGTCCAACCTTTATGAAGAAGTCATAAGAAACTGATGTTGTAATTTATTTACTGACAATAATAAGAACCACATTTTGTGATAAACTACAATTTCAATGCTTGGGCTGTCAATTTATATTTCAGATATATAACATGTAAAGTAAAGAGTTGACAACAATTTTCTGGGCACAATAACTTGTAAAGTTCAAACAACCAGTGGAGGATATGAGTTAATTTTATCGTAACTACTTATAGGAAATGAGACACATCAATACAAGACTGTTTGGAATTCCATTACAGAGCGGGTTTGTACTCACCACTTCTGCGAGAGCAGAGATGACCTTCCCAAGTGTGGTCAGACTTTTATTGATATTAGCACCCTCCTTGAGACGTGTGCCCTTAGCTCCAGTTGAGTCTGCTCGCTCTGATCCCGCCAGATCAACTAGTGAGATTTTACTCACTTTCTCTGTAGAAAGTTCTGTGGTCTTATCAACGCGTTGCTGAGTGAAGAATATGGTGAACACAGCATGTGAACGACTTGAAGTTTCATTCATGTTTGTTGCAGCAACAGTTCTGAAAGGCATATCATAATGGTGTGAAACAAATTACAATGTGATGTGCTGATAGTGTTTATACTTTCAAATCTTTCTGAAGGTTTTCCTAAGACTGATTCCACAGATCTGTTTTGTTTTAATGATTTTCCTCTGTTATATATGATGGACCTTACCTTGCTTTATTACCCTCATCTATGAGGTCATGTATGTCTTGATATGAAGTGACAGCGAGCTTCGAAAGGTCCTCCACATATGGACCAAGTAGGGGATGTTCTCTTACACGTAGGTTTCCCTTGTTCTTGGGATTGAGCAGGTCTCGCACACGTTCACAGTAAATTTCCATGTAACTCACCTGAAATCAGGTACAGCACCAGCCTCAGCGTCTCCAATTAATTGATATATAAGCTTGATGGGATAAGGGCAATTTTAAACACATTGCTGATTTGCAAGGCTTGGTCTCATTGGTGGATCCTATACACAGCATGAAGAAAATTGTGGTGGTACTTTCCCTTTGCTGCATAACTTCCTGTAAATATTGTTTAACTGCTCTGTGTGACTGTCTTATTAATAATCATGACTATGTTACAACCAATAAAATTTTAACATACTATTAGAATGAGCAAGAAAGATGATAAGTAGTTACTATAGGATTCTGACGATGGTGTATAACACACTGATATATTGGGTTTTTGGACTTTATCCATCGTCCTGGTTTTTAAGATAACTAANAAGGCTGTAGTTCAATTCCAGGTAATGTTGTGACTAACATATTCAGATGAAATATTATTTGAAAATGAAGATCATTACTTATATTAATTATGCTGGAACTCTTGGGAATGTATTCCATAAGCAGATGTGATTAGGAGAGTCCCAGTGATAACCAGTAGGAGTTCGCTGAAAGTTCACCAGAAACAGTTATAAATGAGACCTATTTGGTGAGCGAGACACAAATACGAGGAGAAAAATGAGACTGTTCTCACAAAAATTGGATGCAAGGTATAAACTATACTGAAGTTGCTCAAGTTCAAATTCAGTGGTAGGTTTCAGCAAAAGTATGATTGAACCCATGGGTCACAGGAGCTGCCAGTATAAAAATAATGTTCTAATGACCAAATGTAAACGGAAACACAAAGAAGCTGAACATTCAAAATTGTCATTCATGATATTACACTTAAATGTTAAATAAAGAATAGCCAACATGCACTCCAAAAAATGTAAGCCGTACGATTATGAACCAGATTAATTAAAACTGATTGTTAATTCTGTACATACAGACAGCTGAAGTCCTAGAAATGTGATCATAAACGAATTGTGATAAGAAAAGAATACCTATTGTGAAGTTCAAAACCAAATCCAGTTACCAATAAAAAACCAGAAGAGAAAATATAGTTCCTGTGATCTACACAAAAAATTTGATATGAAAGTAAATTGAATGAAATAAAAATATGACTGAAACTGGAGTGAATCACATCTTCTAGCAACTAAATCTGTTCTTATATCACTTAAAATCCCTGGATTTTGCATGTTTAGAGCTCTACTTTTTAATGTACATATGATGAGTTTCTGTTATCACATATGATAATTTATATGATGTGTATGTATTGACCGTCCTCTAGTGCACACAATCTCACATGTCACTTCACTACATGTTTCGGCATCACTGTGCCATTCTCAGGTGTGTTATTTACGTTAAACTACTGCACTGCTCGCCATCATGTGTTTATAAAATGATGACGAATATACATTTTAAATCATTTTATAAACGACACATGATGGCAAGCAGTGCAATAGTTTAATGTAAATAACACACATGAGGGTGGCACAGTGATGCCGAAACATGTAGTGAAGTGACAAGTGAGATTGTGTGCACTAGAGGACGGTCAATACATACACATCATGGACATGAATCAGTGCAACAGGACGCTAAAATACAACACTGATAATTTCTGTCTTATTACAATAGAATTCACTCCTTACCTCAACTGAATATTTCAGTTCTTCTGATGACGTATTCCGAATCCTCTGAAAGAGATCCTTACAGATCTGTGGAATGATTCCTTCCTGTCCTTCCTCCTCTTGCCTTCCCATCATTGTATATGATTTCCCAGCACCAGTTTGTCCATATGCAAATATACAAACATTATAACCTGCAAGAAAGAAAGTATGGACCCTCAACTATGCCAGCATACAAAATGTTCAACAGAAAGTTACATGACAATTCCCTATGAATGTGTTCAGTTTATAATAACAGATTTTACCTTCGAATGCATGTTGTAACATTTCTTCCCCTATGTCCTTGTAAACCATGATTTGTGAAGAGAAATTTGGATCTGATACCTAAAACAAAGAAGGCAACATATTTATAGTTACACAATAACACTCTCTGTTCTTAGTTCTCACTGAAAGTAATTCCAATTACATCTTCTGATATCAAACAGAATAATACCTCATAACAAGCCTGCAAACTGTAAATATAAACAATAACCATTTGATGATCAAGATGATCAACTTAGTGACTGTAGGCCTCTGAGGAACACATCCATGGTTATCATCAATAACCATTTGGAAGAAGATAGGCACATGACATAAAGGAATTTCTCATGAAAGAAACCATTCCACAGTCTCTGTTTTAGCCTTCAAATTAACTCCAAATCACTTCACACACAGGCAGCCAGTGTTCTGATCCTGAATGGCAAAGCATGGCCCCACAAGACACACCCTGTACCTGATCTTATGGGAGAGTATGAAAGGAAAGAGCTGCCTCATCCCTCCTAGTTTTGGCATTAGTACATTGGACTTTCGTCTACTGCATAGTGGAAAATACAGGTTGCCTGAGAATGAGTCCACACATTTTAAATATTTTTATTGAGAAAGTAAACAGAGTCAGAAGAGTGTGGTTTTCATCACATGACAGCAGAAATTCGAAGTTGTATGTATGATACTTGTTCTGTCGAGTGCAAATGACTGTGCGCATGCTTAAGTTTCAGGGTATTTGAATACCAAATGGACAACGTGAGAGTAACAAAGGGAGCTCAGGTCACAGTGAAATGAGATGGAGAAAGGGGAGGATAGCTGTTTCATATGGTGAAAACTACACTCTCCTAACTAACTAACGCTGTGGTTTTAGTCTGTAAGTGAACTATACCGACCGAGTGACAGAACTACACTCTCCTAGCTCTGATTATTTTATCAACAAAAATGTTAAAAATGTGTGTACTCCTTCTTGGACATCCTGTATTTCAGAAGCATTTACAACATATCTACAGAAGGGGACTGACCTATCCAATATCAATAATGGGGACCTACTGAAAGGTGTTCAAGCTTTACCGAAGTGTTTGGAGGCTGTCATGAGGCAGAACTGTAATTACATCAAAGGAATGTAAAATTTGAATGTAAAAAAAAAAAAAATATTTTTGGACCGGAAGTGAATTGTTTGTTGCATATGTAACAACTTACATCATGTGACCAATATGAATAATCATAGTTGAAGTTTTTTGTTGCATCTTTGGAGCCAGCTGGAACTTTTGGATTGACAATATCTGTAAAAAAAAAATCACACAATGAGTAACATTGGCAATAATAAAATTCTTTTATATATTGAAAAGGATCTTTTTACCAGCAAATTGGACTTAAATTTGAGGAAGAAACTAGTGAAATTGAGGAAGAAACTAGTGAAATGCTACATTTGGAGCATAGCTCTGTATGGGGCTGAAACATGGACACTTAGGGCAGTAGATCAGAAACATCTGGAAAGTTTCGAAATGTGGTGTTGGAGAAGAATGGAGAAGATCAGTTGGACCGATTATGTGAGAAATGAAGAAGTGTTAATTAGAGTCAGTGAGCAGAGGAATATCCTACATGAAATAAGAAAACGGAAGGCTAATTGGATTGGTCATGTTTTACGCAGAAACTGCCTTCTAAAAGAAGCTATCGAAGGAAAGATAGATGGGCGGATAGAAGTGACAAGAAGACGAGGAAGAAGACGTAAGAAGATGCTGGATGACCTTGGGGACAGAAGAGGATACTGTCATTTGAAGGAGAAAGCTCTAGATCGCATTAAGTGGAGGAATTGTTTTGAAAGAGACTGTGGACCTGTCGTCTTGACAGATTACTGATGATGATGATTGAAAAGGAGCAAATTGCAAACTGCCAGGTGCTGCATTTTGAGTACCCAGATTGCAGTACGAAGGGGCTCTGAATCATCACATTCTTACAACTTAAACCAATCTTACAACCACATACAGAGTTTCATTTTAAAAATACTAGCTAACGTCCATGTAGAAAAAGAGATGACTGAAGGTAAACAGGCATCATCGTTTCTTTACACGGCTGCATGAGTATTCTTTCTGCAAAATTATATTATATTTTGACATGATTACTGAAACATCGCCCTCTGGTACGTAACGGTACGATAAACAAGCAAGCCATTGATAGGTAACGGCCTGCGACAACAAAAAAAAAAAAAAAACGATTTCGAGCGGTGTTTTCTACGCGGTCCGTACCGTGGCAATATAGTGACAGCCGTTGAGGCAACTTAGTCATTCGCAGCATAGGACAAGGAGAAACCAGAAATAGAAGATATAATAAGAGGCTTAAACTTGGCGGCGGTCAAGCGTACGACCGTTCAAGTGATTATGCTGCCGTTGTAGCATAAGACAAGTAAGATAGGCATGATCTGCTTTGCAAAGCCTGGATTGACAGAGGACTTGTACATAATGCAAAAGGAAAAATTTCAATAACATGTTATATATGCGATACGTACACTTGCCAAAGGCCAAGCTCGTTCATAAGAGACAGACCAATTCTCTCGTCAGAGAGGATGTAACGTAAGGCCTATGACCGCAAGAGTTCAGCTGAAAAAATCTCCGGTCGGGAACCTCAAGGGGCTTGGTGCCATAACGAACTGACTGGCGGTAAACCACCGGTCGTAAAGTATCTGTGACTCTTGACTCTGAACTTAGTTGCTGCCATGAGGAGACGCACGGCAGTCGCCAGTAGGTAAGGACATACGTACGGAAGCAAAAGAATCTACATTGTTGACAGCCGTTGCCAGGCAACGACTGATGAAGACACAGAAGACTTTATGTGTGGTGTAGTACAGTGATTTGTAGAGAGTGTAGATCCGTGGAATCGTTATATTTACCTGTAGTTACGAGTTTTAAGTGTTCAAAAAATCCAATTACCAACCCAAACCCCGTGTTTAGTCCTTAAATCGTGACAATATATAGGCAGATCGATGAGGATCCAGCGTTTGGATTTGTTTACCAATTCATTACTGCGTACATTGCCGTCCTCACGCGGCAACTTCTCCGATACCACTGTTTCACATATAGCCTACACGAATGGTTGCAGGCGTTTCCACGTACTCCGCAGATTAGTTATTCTAAAATTCTTGTTATTGTTTTATGTTGATCGTAATGGAAAAAGTCACGAATATGTTTACAGAGTTATTTAAGACGCTGAGACCATGTACTGCGAATGATCATCATCATCAACATCAGTAATCTGTCAAGACGACAGGTCCACAGTCTCTTCCAAAACAGTTCCTCCAATTGATGCGATCTAGAGCTTTCTCCTTCAAATGAGAATATCCTCTTCTGTCCCCAAGGTCATCCAGCATCTTCTTACGTCTTCTTCCTCGTCTTCTTGTCACTTCTATCCGCCCATCTATCTTTCCTTCGATAACTTCTTTTAGAAGGCAGTTTCTGCGTAAAACATGACCAATCCAATTAGCCTTCCGTTTTCTTATTTCGTGTAGGATATTCCTCTGCTCACTGACTCTAATTAACACTTCTTCATTTCTCACATAATCAGTCCAACTGATCTTCTCCATCCTT
>NW_019735578.1:0-2333 GCF_002891405.2 Cryptotermes secundus | reverse complement strand
ATTGTGCTTCCCTCTATGATATTCTACCAGTCTCTATACCCTACCGATAAATGGTGCGTACCATCAGTCCCGCCGAGCAAGCGAGTTCGGCCACTTGCTTAGCGGTGTCTATAATGCTTCCCCCATCTATCAGAGGCCTTAGAGACTATTGTTGGGCGGGAAACGTCCTGGAATTTGGCTCAGTGATCCCCTTTGGGGATATGAGGTTCTTTTACGTGCCGTAAAGTTACGACACGGGACACACAGCTTAAAGTCCCTCCCGGAGGACTTGTTCCCTGAATTTTTCCGCCCTTAAAAATTCGACGACCTCCGCCGGGTATTTGAACCCGCGTACTACGAGTCATGAGGTGGGAACGTTACCTCTAGACTACGGAGGCCGCTAAAGTATAAGGTGATAAAGAGCAAAAGGTAAAGTTGTCCTTGTTCTATAAAGACCCTGGTGAGTAGAGATATAGATCCACCATTCTTCACCTCGGCACTAGATGGAGGTGAGTGGTCAGGTCCCTGCCGCTTTACCCCCGGCGATAGTGCCCCCTCTACCCACTGGATAGGAGGCTAGGTGCTCCCCAGAGCCGGTCTGGATGCTGTGGAGATTCGCCTACTGGGAATCGAACCCCGGTTGTCCAGCCTGTAGCCCGTCGCTACACCGAATGAGCTCTCCCGGCTCACCGTAATTACAAGGCCTTATTTATACCAGGAATATGTAAGCGGCATTTCGGCAGTGATGGAATAGTGAACTGCAGATTGTTTTGGATAGAAAAGCCGCATAATTATTGATATGATGTTTATTTCTACCGAAGAGCGTTATTATTCTAATAACTACTGTTACTAACATGTGTGGAAACATCATCCCAAAATATCGGTTTGCTGTCTAATGATGTCAGAGTTCTCCAGACACGTAAAACGCACACATGAAAAGTATTATTATTATAAAACCGCATACTTTACGTACTAGGAGACATCGCCTTGATGCTCTCTTTCTTATTCATGTTTATTTTGGCTAGAAATTCTGCTCTTCTGTTCTGGAAATTGTTGGTCTCCGAGTTTCTGCTCGGTATAACAGAGACTTTGCATTGTTCAATGTTTGTTCCTCATCTAAAAATTGTCCCTCTGCTAGATGCGCAGCAGCTGCTAATGTTGCTTGCAGAGATGTTGACCNTGTTATTTATGTATTAATTTGTTTTCCTCCAACATTAACCTTTAATCATTGTTTGACTTTATATTGTGTTTGTCCAGTATGTAACTACTTCTATCATACACTGTGCTGAGTCTATAATTGGCCTTACGGCTGTTGGCTCAGCACATAAATAAAAATAATAAAGAATTGAATTGAATTGAATTATTATTTGTTTGTTCACTTGTCTGCATTATTGAGTTATGTTATTGAAATTATTATTATTATTGTTTGTTTTTGTTTGTCTGCATTAATGCGTTTTTCCTCGAGAGCTTGCCTGTAATTTGTCTTTGACTTTATGTTGTGATTGTCCATAATGTAATTACTTGTATCTACACTGTGCTGTGTCTGTAACTGGCCTTGCGGCTGTTGACTCGGCACATAAATAATAAAGAATTGAATTGAATTATTATTTAACGTCGTTAATTCCGAAATCGACACTAGCTCACTCTAGACCAATCCCATCCACCAGCCATCTTCAAGTGGATAATTTTATTTATATACTTGTCAATAAAATTTCAGAATTAAGCTGCATAAATACTTCAGTTTTTGCTTGTTTTGCAAATGTATAACAAACGAAACTGCGTCAGTTCTGCAGCAATGTAATTCCTGTTCAAAACGGTCTTACCGGGAGAACGGTTGGTCTAGCAACCCGAACGCAGTTTCAGTCCAACACCTGGATACATTTTTTAATGTGTTAAGCGAACACGGATAGGCAAGCAATCAGAACCTCTGCAACTGACATGCTGCTTCACAGACTCTCGTATTGATTTATTTCGTTTACACTGATATCGCGAACAGCGCCACGGTCGATCGACTCGCTGCAGCGTGACGACCCACGGATTTCCGTGAAACCCGCCAAGTTCCGCGTTGTACTGCAACATATGGAGCGGAAATTCTTAGCCATGGGGAGAAAGTTAAAAAAAAACCAAGAAAAGAAAACAGGTCATTGCCAGGAATGGGTGCCTGCGGGAAGAGACAGATTTTCCTTTGTTTCAACAGAAACCTTCCAGCAATAACAGAGGTCGATGTCCGATCAGTCCATACTATGACACACTTGGTGAGAAAGACTCTGTACTTCGGGATACTCCAGCTTACAATAATAATTCAATCCAATTCAATTCAATTCGAGTTTATTTATGAGCAAACTTAACAGCAC
>NW_019735577.1:14922-41012 GCF_002891405.2 Cryptotermes secundus | reverse complement strand
GTGTTCTGCTGGTGCTGCGATTTCAAGAGGTGAGCATCAGCTGCATACTCCCAGGGGGGATAGGCTTATGTCACTGCTGACCTAATCTGAGCTTTGTAAAGAGTAAATTTAATATATGTACTTAAGCATTCTCTTGTGAATAGGGAATAGGTTCTTGTGTAAGTGTGCAAGGCCCTGGCTACAGTCCTTTCAGTATGATGTGTCCACTTAATCTTCCTGTCAAAGGTAACACCAAGATACGTTACATTATTTACAAACAGAATGCCTCTTCCATTTGGTTGTAGTACATCATCAGGGACTCTTTTAAGTCTTCTGGAGAAATAGCCCACCTGAGTTTTCCTTTTGTTAGTCATTATGTTCCAGTGCTCACACCATATCACTGCCATAAGGCCACTTCGCAATTTGCAGAGAACATGACGTTCATGCTTATTTGTCACGTAAATACAGGGATCATCCTCTAACAGAGCAAGATGAGTTCCAATGTTAAGGTGGCATTGTTTATATATGGACTGTACAATATTGGAGCAAGGATGGAACCTAGAGGCACCCCTGGCGCTATTTCTCTCGGTGTAGAAGTTTTGCCTTCTACCAAGACTTTAAATTTTCTATCAGTGAGAAAAGAAGCAATCACCTTAATGACACTGTAAAAAATTCTAATTCTGAAAATTTATATAGTATGCCAGGGTGTCATGTTGTGTTGAAGGCTTACTTGATATCCAAGAACATAGCAGCTGTCGACATATTATTGTTGAAAGTTAGGGTAACGTGATCCACCAGCCTCATACATTGAAATGTCATAGTGTGATCTGCTCAAAAGCCAAACTGACTTACATTTCGCAAGTTTCTTTCCTCAGTGTGTTTTTCGATTGTTCTTAAAATAATATTCTCAAATACTTTGGCCCTCAGTGGATAAGAGGTTGATCGGATGTAAGTCTGGGGGAAATTTTGGGTCTTTGCTCGGTTTCAGCATAGTTATGATTTTTCCTTCCTTCCAAGGTGCAGGGAAGTGAAGGCAATAATTAAATATGTTAAATGCACAAGAGGTCTTCTTGGAAGATGGCAGAGATACTCATTTTGAATGCCATCAAAACCGCAGGCCTTTCCTAATTTCAAGGATTGCCACTTTTAGCTGCCACAGGGCTGGAAATTAACAGGTGACTTCAACGATGGTAGCCAGCAGGGCTTCGACTTTATCCTCCGTCATCCGTAGTCACAGTCACACAAGTCATGTGCAAGTCTGCAATTATGTTGGCTTTATTGATCAAATAAAATATTTGGTCTAAGGGATATGAATTGCGGACGGTGCCTTTGGTCCACACCTCTTTGTGTGGGAATTTTGCAATAGGCCATATTGCTGGAGGTGTGACTTCACACTTTGTCAACTTTGTTTCCCATATTTTAAGAGAACTTTCCTGACCATATTCCTAATATTCTGAGTGACCCAGTTTACTGCTGTTTTGCATGCTAGTTCCTAGTTCCCTTGATTCTTGCCATAATTTCCTAAGCTTTCATTTATGTTTCAATAAGGGATCTAGGTAAACTATTTCATATACCTGGTCTAAAATTGCAGTTTTTCTAGTCGACAGTCAGTATGCCAAAGCTAAAGATTCTGTAAAGTCATGTGCTGCACTATCAGCATCATTAGAGGAGTAAATCTGGATATTTGAAAAGATGACTTCAGAGGCAAGGGTTTGAAACAGCTTCCAGTCTGCCAGTTTTTCAACTAGATCTACAACTTCCCTCTTTCTAACAGGATCCAGAATGCTAACATTATTAGTAGGTTATCTGAGTTCAGGCTGTCAGTGACAATGGCCTCTACGATCAGACGTTCTGATGCACAACAGTGTCAAGAACATCACGTCTACCATCACGTGTGCAATGTGAAGAGCACTGTGGAGTTGAGCTTTCAATCTTAGCACTAACAAATAATTCCAGGTGCTTCAAGCCTGAGGGGTTTGAAACTTTACTATTCCAAACCGGGTGCTTTGCATTCAGGTAACCTGCCAGAATGGACTTATTTCTTAAGCCAAATAGCTCTGTGATGTGTGTGTGTCACTCCACAGTCTTTGTAGAGATTTGCGAACAGCTGTAAGGAATATTTCAGTGTTTTCAATCAGTTTGCAGACCCCTGTTGCTTCTAATGAAAAGGGAAGAGGTAAGTCTGCTCATCTGTGGGTGATGCCTTTCTTAAATGCTACAGAAGTTCTGCCTTTGTGCCCACCTTGATGGTCAGACCAATAAATAACAGTTTAGAATGTAGAATCTCATATGAGGTTTCAAACGTGTCTCTGGGAAAAGGGACAAATCTATTTCTAAGCCTTGTAATTGTTTTCTGGCTTTGTATGCTTGCCTCTCAATGTTACTCGTATTATCATTGTTAGTCAAAGTCAAAAGTCATGTTACGACCGATGGTCAGTCACCCTGCCAGCCAGTCTTAGTGTCAAACCCCATCTCAGGCCAAGACCAGATTTTTGTTACTGTCAGACATTTGCAGGTTTTTTTGAGTGGTGCACCCTCCCTGACAAGAAAACAGGCCTGTAGTTTACAACTTCTGCTGGCCCTTGCCAGTGCACTCATTCTTGAGTCAGACTTCTGCGGCAATCATGACCAAATTATTCTCAGAATCAAGACTCCCCCAACCTGGAGGACTAAGTACCTGTAATTACTCATATATCCCCAGAAACAAGGTGGCCCAGTTGTAACCCTACGCACTGGATCCCCTTTTTGTCCTCTTACAACTCGCTGAGCTACAGCGGAGGTATTCGAACCTGCATCCACATGAATTCCAACTGGGCTCAAGTCAAAGTCATGTTACAACTGACTGACTGTTGGCCATTCTGTCTTAAGTGTCAAACCCCATCTCAGACCCAAGACCACACTTCTGTTACTGTCAGACAGTTGTAGGTCTGTTGATGTGGGGTGCCCTCTCTGATGAGAGGATGGGTCTATCATTTACAATTGCTGCTGTCCCTTGCCAGTTAAGTCATTCTCGGGTCTATATTTTACTGTCTCAGATTCGAGACTCTCCCAACCTGGCGTGACAGGTCCCCGTATTTATATCCCCCATTAACAGGGTGGCCAAATTATACCCCCAGGCACTGGATTCCCTTTTCATCGCCTTCTACGGCTTGCATGGCTATGGTGGAGGTATTCAGACCTGCCTGTACATGGGCATCATAAGGACTGTTTGGTCAGTCAGTTAAATTGCTGCTGGCAGCACAGTCATTCCTAACTTGTCTCCTTGAGATCCATGACCAAGATCTTTATTTTCTCCTAGACATGTGCATGTTTCAAAATGGAGCCTCATCTTTGGTGAAGAGGAGATGGTCTTTCTATGTTGGTGTTAGCAACGCCTTGGTCCTTGTTATATACCTTTGGCACAAACTGCATAGAGAACACTGCTTCCAACAGTTCTTCCACTCTTATATGTGTATCTGCTGCCATGAGATAGTGTTTACCGAGCCGTTGCCTAGTAACGGCCGTCTCTTCTCTCTCAGCCTGCGTGTCACAATATTATGTGCAACCAAAAGCACAGCCTTTACATCTGTGGATATATTCTTGTGTCTGATCTGATTTCAGACTTTATGTTTGTGTTAACACAAATACACAGGCAGATTGTCAATGAAAAATCCGTCGAGTGGATGGTAATGGTGAACCCAAAACTCATCATCTGTGACAATTCGGGCTAGCATATCGTGTCCTTCATCGTGGTAGCGATTGAGATGCTGTAATGCCAGACCCATTCTTTGCATTTTGTGTTGTGAGGTTAGCATGCGCGGCACCCATCGCGCACAGGCTTTGTGGAAACCTAACCTGTCATGCATTATGAGGTAGGCCATGCCATGTAAACACGCCTTGTTCGGACAGCTGCCCAAAGAATTTTATGCTGNCCCCCAGGCACTGGATTCCCTTTTCATCGCCTTCTACGGCTTGCATGGCTATGGTGGAGGTATTCAGACCTGCCTGTACATGGGCATCATAAGGACTGTTTGGTCAGTCAGTTAAATTGCTGCTGGCCTTTGCCAGCACAGTCATTCCTAACTTGTCTCCTTGAGATCCATGACCAAGATCTTTATTTTCTCCTAGACATGTGCATGTTTCAAAATGGAGCCTCCTCTTTGGTGAAGAGGAGATGGTCTTTCTATGTTGGTGTTAGCAACACCTTGGTCCTTGTTATATACCTTTGGCACAAACTGCATAGAGAACACTATTTCCAACAGTTCTTCCACTCTTACATGTGTATCTGCTGCCACGAGATCGTGTTTACCGAGCCGTTGCCTAGTAACGGCCGTCTCTTCTCTCTCAGCCTGCGTGTCACAATATTATGTGCAACCAAAAGCACAGCCTTTACATCTGTGGATATATTCTTGTGTCTGATCTGATTTCAGACTTTATGTCTGTGTTAACACAAATACACAGGCAGATTTTACATTTAAAGATCATATATATTGGTAGCACAGTCTTTGGCAGAACATTTATTTATGTGTCAAACTTCAAGTTAGGACACTGGCATGGCTTGTGCAATAGGTCACCCTCTTTGGGTGGACTGAAGATGAGGCTCCCTTGTACCAGCTTCCAACAATTTTGAACCAAAGAATTTTTAGGGTCCATTTTTCTATTAGAGGATGACAATGTAGCTAATCAACACACACTCCTTTTGCTATAGCATGAGTGAAATCATTACCTGTTCTACCATTTTCCCTGTCCTTTCCCAAGTATAAGCTCATATCATAAGTATGTCTAGTTCTGTCACAGTTTGTGTATCTTAATAGCAAAATATTTTACATGTATATTCCTTAAAATATGTTTGAAAATAAGTTCCACATGCAAACTAGGCCTTATTATGGATGAATATGGCCAAAAATTGGAATTATCTGGAAACTTTTGGTGTAAGTCTCCCATACTATATTCTAAGAAAAGCTGAAAACGTTTATTACACATAGAGAAATGTCAATTTATGGCCATATATAAAAAAGGGCTTTATTGTGGATCAGTCTGCCTGAAAGCTGGAATTACCCAACAACTTTTGGTGAACCTCTCACATTTACAATTTGAACAAAACCTGTGAACTGGACTATGGGCTATATGGAAAAAGTCCATTTATGGTGTTACATAAACCGTTCTTCATTACAATTCAGTATGGCTGCAAATTGAATTGCTCATCTTTTAGTAAAGTCTCCCATGTTGTATTTTAAGAAAATGTGTTCCAATAGTTGATATTAGGTTATGGGTGGAAAGATATGGCATGCCATCCACATTTGGTGCCCTTGTTTACTTTGTATGGAATTCATAAAAATTGGCTGTGTTTTATCATGTTCCTCTAAAACATAATCCTTTAATGTGCTGCTGGTGTAACATTACTGTACCCCAAAAGATGTGCATCTTTCTCGTACAATCACATCAGAGGGTCATGAATGTCCACTGTCAATATTGTGTCTAAACATTGACTGTGCTTGTAATATTTACTGTCACTAACAGTTGGGTCACTTCAGTGAAGAAGAGTAAAAAGGTGGTACCTCATGCAGACTCTTTGTTCACATGGTATGCTTCCTATATCCTCAGTCCACTGAGATCTCTAAAGAATGAATGGATACCACGTAACTCCTAGGACGATGATATTTTGACCATATTTTATCTCGGCTTTAACTCAGATTATCAGCTGAAACTGTGTCTTCATCAAGGATACTCACTGTAAGAAGAGACACCTTTACCACAGTCACTCTCCAAAAAAGAATTCCTGTGTACTGAACATTTTTTAGTCAAAGTCTGCACCAGTATGACAAGGAGAAACTATGTTCTGATGGTGGTCCACACTCACTCCCATTACTGGCACTGACAAAGGATTTTAACTTGGCGATAATGGGACCTATACTGTCAAGATATTTATGTTGCACATATGAAACACATAGATTATGGGATGGCAACTTTGATGTAGATTAAGATTTAAGTACATTACAAGCAGAAGTTTCTGCTGCATTAAAATGGAGGGATACCAGGGGCAAAACCAAGTGAGAAGAGACATAACAGAACAAGAAACAAGGACAGAGATGTGAGAGGAGCTCTTATGCAAGGAGACATAAAAGGAGAAGGCTTTTTCAATAGGATGTCTGTAGGTGATAACAACAAAGTGCTGCTACTCTGGATGTTCCTTGCTCTTGTAGTTTCCAATATGTGAACATATTGGCCAACAGGATTACTGTCATCCATACACTGTTTTCCAGTTGTCATAAAACCCATGCAAAGATTTCCATATGTTACACTTCAGGAACTGAACACCATTAACAAGACATAGACAAAACATACTCATATACAAGGGTGAGCCAGAAAATATCCATAATTCATTTTTCATTAAATAATACAATAAAAATGAGTCTATCGAATAGCATCATTTTTCTATATAGTCCCCATCCTTTTGAAGACACTTAGTCCAGTGGTCCATAAGCGTCTATGCCCTCACAGAACATGTTTTGTTTCAGTGATGTGCCATGCATGTACCACTACCTTCATTTCTTAGTCACTGGCAAAATGGCTGCTTTCAGTCTTAGAGTGGATAAAACAAGTGATAGTCAGGAGCCAGATAAAGACTGTATGAAGGATGCTTGAATACCTCAGTTCAGTTGGTGAAGGCTTTCAAGTGTGGATGGGCTTAACTTTGTGACATTGCAACACCTTTTGACAATAGTCCTCGGCATTTGTTTCAAACAGCTGTTTTTAAGTGGTCCTGAAGCATCTCATTATAATGGACACTGTGTCCTGTTGTGCCTCTCCCTTGGTAATGTTCCAAATTTGTCCCTTATGCATTCCAAATAAAGGGGCAATATCATTTCCCCTGCAGATGGCTGAATTCCAAACTTCTTTTTCACACTCCACATTGGTTGTTTCCATTCCATACTCTGGTGTTTATTTTCTGGAATGTAACAATGTATCTAAAAAAATCGTCAACTTCCGTTACGATAGTGATTCAAAAGGCCTTGACAATTTATGACATGGCTAGGCCTTTGCTCTTCTGTGAGTTGTTCTGGAACCCATCCTGCACAGACTTTATAAAACCCAAGTCAGCCTTGGATGACTGAAGAGCACAACCATGACTGATTTGCAGATGTGCCACTTCAGTGACAACCACCTGTCAATTACGCAGAATCATGGCACAGACTCGTTCAATGTTTTCCCCTGCAGTGGGGACGTGGACAGGCATCCTGATCATTTTTCATCAGTGGCACTCACGCAACCACTTTTGAACATGATTATCCATAAATGTGCACTTCACTGTGGTAAAGCTGTGTTTCCATATTGTGTTTAAAGTCTGCATTGGATTTCTGCCCCTGGTACAATTTCAGCCCACAAAAATTGTATAACTACATGCCGCTCTTCTTTGGTGCATAAGGAAAGCAGAGTGACCATGTTAGCTGTCTTACAACAATATTACAACTGGCCAGTCGAGGTAAAAAGTATTTCACAATCACATAGAGAGTTTGTGCCTTTACCTGCACACAAAATAACCACTGCACCCAACACAAAAAGCATTAAAATAAACCACTGCAGAAACTGATTCACATATGCATTTGCATGGTATCAGTCCATCAGACTGCTGTCAGCAACACGTTCTAAATTGGATAGGACTGGAATAGAACAACAAAACATCTTACACTTTTTATTTATTGAGCTGTTCTTTCAAGTATTCAATCAAGGCCGTCTCATTGAAGCTGGCCTTCTTATCCATCAAAATGTGATGTACCTCAAACTCTGGCACAGGCTGCAATGCCTTCCTGCCTATCACAACAATGAATGGATAACCAGTTCTCTGCGCCTCAAACAGGCGCTTGCCAATAGTCATATTACACCTATTGTCAATTATCAAATCATTTCTGAAGCTATCTATAGAGTTCATCCTGTGGTAGAGTTCTTCCGCTAAGTGAGCCACTGCACTTTCCTTACTTCCTTCCTGAAAGCAACAATGTCACAAGCAATGAATAGAAAGCCACAGAAATTTCATTTCAGCCATGAAACTGGGCTTTACTTAAAGATTTATGCCCTGCGCTGGATGTGTAATTCTGAAAGAAGTTCTGGTAGGCAAAATCTTGAAAAGTGACCACCTTGAAAATCAAAATAGAAAAGGGAACTGTCTTTAAGGGATCAGATTTTGATTATGTGGACTGAATATAAATTAAGTTACTAAAACCAAATGCAAAGTAGAAACATACAAAACTAGATCAGAAGCACTGACATAAGGCAGGAAGTGAGTATGTACAGAGTGAGCCATGAAGATGTCGGCATGGATGCATNATCCTGTGGTAGAGTTCTTCCGCTAAGTGAGCCACTGCACTTTCCTTACTTCCTTCCTGAAAGCAACAATGTCACAAGCAATGAATAGAAAGCCACAGAAATTTCATTTCAGCCATGAAACTGGGCTTTACTTAAAGATTTATGCCCTGCGCTGGATGTGTAATTCTGAAAGAAGTTCTGGTAGGCAAAATCTTGAAAAGTGACCACCTTGAAAATCAAAATAGAAAAGGGAACTGTCTTTAAGGGATCAGATTTTGATTATGTGGACTGAATATAAATTAAGTTACTAAAACCAAATGCAAAGTAGAAACATACAAAACTAGATCAGAAGCACTGACATAAGGCAGGGAGTGAGCCATGAAGATGTGGGCATGGATGCACACATTCATCTTCATATGCAGTGTAACAGTCATGGAGAACTGGACAGTGAATCATCACGTTTTTGCTGTGAGATCTTCTTCTGAAACTAATTCAATTGTGCAGCCACACACACACATCCAGTGAAATTCTAACACTGTAATGCATAGAAGAATTCCTTTGCTTAATGTCATTTTAAATCAGGTTGACAATTTCAGTATTCATGGTAATATAGTGAATAAATCTATTGGCCCTGGACATTCCATTCGCATCACAAAGAACAATGAATGGGAGCAGTAATGCAGCAGAGCCAAACATCCAACTGAGGTAGCACACAGTTGGTGTACAGACATCAAGCAGGTGCCTTCAAAGAATTTTCCATGACGACTCGAGGTTTCATCTGTACCAATTGCAGGATCCCACAAACAAAAAGAACAGGATAAAACTTCTCACATGAATTTCAGTAGACAGTTCTTGGACCTTGTGCATAATGAAGAAGGGATTTTGCATGTTTTTATCATGTCAGATTAGGCCCACTTGTCCAGTTACACAAATGAACAGAATAGCAGGTACTGGAGGGTTAACTATTCCACGCAGATCCACAAGAAATCTATCCACAGTGAAAAGGCAACTGTTTGGCATGACTGGACATTATTTCTTTGAGGAAAAGAACCTTGCTGTTACAATGGATAGCACATGCTACAATCACTTTTGGGTACAGAACTGTGAAGGACAAGGCAAAAGATGAAAAATGTATGGTTTCAAAGTGATGGTGCAAAGGGCCACATGGCAAGTTAAAGCATGACCCTCTTCAGGGGAGTCTTTCAGACTGCATAACCTCATGACTTGGTAACATTTCTTTGCCACAACATTCCCTGGACTTGATAGCCTTAGACTTCTTCCTGTAAGGGTACATCAGTTCTGAAGTGTATGCTACTCACTCCCACCCCACCCAAGAATTGAAGAAATGCTTTATGGAACTTGTATAATAAATGGTGCTTTACTGCAGAGTTATGCTGAATTTTAGAAAGTGATTATGGCAATATATCAAACTTTCGAAGTCATTTCCTTTTCATATGCCAGTCTTCATATGAATGTCAGGAAGTTTCTTTTTCAGCAAGCAATTGTAATGTTGCCTTGTGACCCATGCATTCTTTGTATTCAAATATCATTTTTTGCCGCAATGACAGTTACTGGGATCAATTTTTACCGTAATGTGTCACTTCACTGTTAGCCCACTCTTTGGTAACTCTCATAGCAATTTTCTTCTCTATGGTAAGAGTATCAATTTTGCTGCATAGTCTTTAGACAAGTCTTCTGTTGCTTATAGCAAGCCAATCTACTTCTTAGAAAATTCATTTTTCTGGTCTAGCGTCCAACAGCTTGGCCAGTTAGCACTACAAGATGAATTTCATTCTAACAAAGTAACAACTGTACACACTGAAGAAATAGAACAGTGGACAAAGAAGCAGAGGATGAAGTTGCCTCACACTGTGATGAGAGTGACTCACTTATAATTCCAGTTTCCATTTGTCCCGGCAGGTTATCTGACATCCGCATTGTACTGTTAGTGTGTGAAAAATAACTTGTATTTTTTTCATTTTTAAGCATGTGATTTAATTAAACTCAATATACCCACTAACTTGAAATTTGTAGAACGATCTACTTGCAGATGTTCAAGCATGAATTTTAAGATAATACATCTAGCTAGGACTATATCCAGCAATGAACCAACAAATCTGTTGCAGGATAGGGGGTAGAAGCAAGTATTGGCAACAGTACAGGATAGCAAGACAAGTTTAACTGTCTACACAATTAACTGCAAAGTTAATCTTGATGTAAACACAAGAATGAATATTGTGACGTGATGGCTGAAAGGTGGAATAGTGAAACAAAAAAGAGGCAGTCATTGATAGGCAACAGCATAACAAATACATTCCTGTGGAAACAAACAAATATGCAACAACAGAGGAACCATGGAAGATATGTTTTCTATACTACATAGGTCGTACCGAAAGTCATGAGCAACTTTTTTTGCATGCAACCTGGGAACAGCAGAAGAAAGAGAGTATGGTGGTAGGTGGAACCAGCTGTTGTGTTAACCTTGAGTGTCTTGTGACGTCAATAGCTTGCATCACGTGACCAGTATCACTCCTAACAAAATGGCCGACACCCATATGTCGTTTCACAAACGTGCTGTCATCGAATTTCTTGTGAAAGAGGAAATCCCTGCTGCAGAAATTCACCAGAGACTTCAGTGTGCTTATGGAAGTGTGTGCACGGGTGCTAGCAGTGTTCAAAGACGGGTGAAATATATTAAAGATGGGACCACCAGCATCAAAGATGAGCCTCGGAGCAGTCGTCCTTGAACAGCCTCAACTGAACACAACAAGGAAAGAGTGGATGAGATCATTCAAGATGACAGGCGTGTGACTGTTGGACACAATAGCCCAAAAACTTGGAACAGGGCACAGTGCAGTACAGGGGATGATTGAAAGCTTGGGCTATAGGAAAGTTTGTGCTCGCTGGGTCCTGCGGTTATTGACCGAAGACCACAAAGTCAGCGAAAAGCCATCACCTCAGAACTGCTGCAGAGATATCGACATGAAGGCGATGATTTTTTGCTCTGTATTGTGACAGGCGACGAAAGCTGGTTTCACCATTTCGAGCCTGAAACGAAACGGCAGAGTATGGAATGGTACCATTTGCATTCTCCATCAAAAAAGAAGGCAAAGACAGTGCCATCAGCTGCGAAGGTGATGGGCACAGTCTTCTGGGATGCAGAGGGGTTTATTCTGGCCGAATTCCTGGAACCTGGGCAAACCATCAATGCTGCTCGTTATGTCCAGATGCTGCACAAGCTCCGTTGTGCATTGCATGATAAACGTCCGGGAAGAAACATCATCATCCTGCATGACAATGCTTGCCCCCACGCCGCTCGCCTCACATTGGAAGCAATTGCAAAGATGGGGTGGGAAGTTCTTCCACACCCCTCCTATAGCCCTGATCTGGCACCCTTCGACTACCATCTTTTCAGATTTGTGAAGGATCAGCTGCGTGGACAACGTTTTGAGACAAGGGAGGCAATTCATGAAGGAGTGCGTCAGTGTCTTCGGATGGCTAGAATGGAGTTTTACAGAAGGTGAATTTTCAAACTCCCAGAATGCTGGGAGAAATGTGTACAAAGAAGTGGCAATTATGTGTAAAAATAGAGAAAGGTCTGTAGATTGAGGTGGTGTATTTGGTTTGTCAATAATAAAGCATGTTACTTTACAAAAAATTGTCGCTCATGACTTTCAGTATGACCCTTGTATAGAGTCAGGACCAACCCTCAGGGGATGGAGGTTGGAGTCTGCAGTTGGCAGTCTTAAATTGTATTGTTATACACCGCTACCAAGCAATGACTGATGAAGACATAGGAGACTTAGTGTTTGCAGAAGTGATGAGATGAGTGTATAGGTTAGTGAAAGTGTTACAGTCATTTATAGTTATGAGTTGAAAGCATTCAATAAATCCAGTTATCAATCCAAACCACATGTCTAGTCACTAACACATGACAACTGATTTCAGAAGTGGGAATGGTTTGACTGGACTGTGAATGGATTCTATGCTAGAATCCAGCAAAACCAGGTGGAAGGTTGGAATAAAAGATGTCCCAGATGCTTGAGTGGCTTGAGGCCTAGGAAGAAAAGATCGAGGCCACAATAAACACCAGCCAGGACTAAATGAGACCCAAAATTAAGGTCAGCCCAGAAAAGGTGGAGCATTTGGTCTTAGGTGGAAGAGACCAACAAAAATTGGGTAGTAGACATCCTCATGTCTGTCAACCAACAGATATAGGGCCTCTACGAAGGAATGAATGCGAAGACTGAAGAAAGGCAGCTGGTGTTACAAGCGTCCCTCAATATGCGGACCCAAAGCTTCTGCAAGGAGATGGAGGACACAAGGATGTCTGTAAGGGGATAGCAGACACAAAAAGGAACCTTCATGCAGAGCTCAACATCAGGATCCAAGGAACACAGGTCAACACAGAAACAACTAGGACTGTATTATAAATCACAAGAAGCAAGTTCGAAACACAGAAGAAGTCGAAGCCCGAGCTGAGAGCAGATCTGGTGGGAGAACAGGATATGGTATAGACGTGGCAGTCACCTATGTATGACGGATCAACATCGTGGGCTGTATTCCAATGGCAGTTCAAGAAAGTGGTGGAACACAACCAGTAGATGCCCCATGAGAAACCCACATACCTGACTGCCATCCTGCAGGGCTGGGCTTATGATATTCTACATGGAACCCCTGAAGAGGCTATAACACATGACAACCGATT
Organism: Cryptotermes secundus; assembly: GCF_002891405.2. NCBI lineage: Eukaryota > Metazoa > Arthropoda > Insecta > Blattodea > Kalotermitidae > Cryptotermes > Cryptotermes secundus. Next base: position 28,042 of record NW_019735577.1, on the reverse strand, counting down.
TGGGGACCAGCATCTGGCTGCATTGTACCACACACAGCTGGAAACAAGGACCAGAATCATTGGTGACCCCTGCATGAGTTTGCCACAGCCATCAAACAGTTGACCCACTGTACCTTACCTGCACTAAATGAGGATCATGTTCATTGGGGAGCAGGCAAAGCATTTATTGATGGCATAAGAGAATGAAGCATAAAACAGAAGTTACTTCTGGGAGGTGAGAAAAGGGTCAGTGAGGCCCTCAGGCAGACCCTCGAGGAGGAGGTCATAAAGCTAACAGTCAAGTCTACTGTCAGGCTCCAGGAAACAAGTGAAATGATACTGTAAAGGTGCCAGCCCCCCCCCCCCACCAACTATATGAAGAGACTACTGACAGCTTAAATGCCAGTGCTGTAGGAAGACCGGCTACGTTCAAAATTCTGTTCCCAATAAATGGAAGAAGTGTCAGACCCAGCATGACATGAGTTGTTGTTCATCAAGGCAATCACAGATGTCACAGGCAAGTCCCCCAGAGAACAAGAAATGGTGACACGCCTGTAAGACTACTTGGGAGAAACAGCCTTAAGAAGGGAGCAATGTGATGTGACAGCTGAAAGTAGGAACAATGGAACAAAAAGAGGCAGCCACTGCTAGGCAACAGGTTGGTAAACATGTTTATATGGCAATGAATAAACACACAACAGTGGAACAACTGAAGTGATGTTTCCTATCCAGTCCATGCTGAAGCTTTAATCATAGGGTCAACAGAGTCAAAATTCAGCGATTAGTCTGGAGTTGCACTGTTACGTGCCACTAAAAATCAAAGACTACTGACAACACAGAAGACTTGGAGTTTGCAGTAGTGATCTGCAGAGTGTGTAGATGGGTAAAAATATTATAATTATTTGTAATTACAAGTTATAAGGGTTCGATAAATCCAATTATCAGTCCCTGCCAGGTGTCTAGTCACTAATGAGAGACAACATTCTTCTGCTTGAAGCTGCTGTTAACTGGTGTGGTTTTTGCATATCTCTCTTACATCATTAAATTTCACCCAGCACTGTACAGCCAACTACTAAGACAATATGACCATATCATATAACAATCACTTATCATAAAACACCCTTCTCTTACTATAGTGGCAGAAAATCCCAAATTTAATACTATTGGAAAGTTCCCAGACTAGGTCAAAAAAGAAGTGCTGGCTTAACTTACTCAATTTTGTCTGTCATCTCCTTCAAAATAGTCGCCATGGGAATGAATACAGCGATCCCATAATTTTTTCCATGTTCAAAAGCACCGTGGAGTCATTTTCCTTAATGCTGTCAAGTACTGCTTATGATCCCTCTGGATGTCAGACACTGTTTTGAAACATTGTCCCTTCAGTTTTATTTTCAATTTGTGGCGCAAAGCAAATTCACAGGGGGCTAAGTCTGGGAAGTAGGGAGGATAGGGAACGATAACTGTGTTGTTGTTAGTCACATACTCTGTGGTTTTCAGGGACACGTGGGCAGGTGTGTTGTCATGATGAAGGAGCCAGTTGTGGTTGCGCCAAAGTTCCAGTTTTTTGTCGCATATTTTCTCTCAAGCATCTCAGAACATCGCAGTAAAAGTCAGAGTTCACTGTAGTGCTAAGAGGAACAAATTCATGGTGAACAATCCCTTTCATGTCGAAAAAAACAATGCGCACGCTCTGTGTTGAACTCCAGACCTGCTGCGCCTTATTTTCTCTTGGTGACTGTGGGCTCTTCCACTGCGACGACTGGTGCTTTGTTTCTGGATCATAACCGTAAATCCAACTTTCGTCACCCATTACGATCCTAGAGATAAAAGCTTGGTCCTCATTAGCCTTCTCTCATAGCTCAAAACACAAGTTTACCAGCCGCTGCTTTTAATTATTTGTCAAGAGTCAGGGAACAAACTTCGCGACATTGTGGCACATGTTCAGATTTTCTGTTAAGATCTCCTGGCAAACTCCATAACTGATCCAAACGATGTCAGCAAGCTCATAGATTGTTTGGTGACCTTGGCTTCCCCTCTCATCTTTTCTTCACTGAGGCAGTTGCAACAGTAACAGTCCGGGAACTTTCTGATACACCTCATATATGATATGATATACATAATCAGTGTTAATAATGAAGTATTGCAGGAACGATTAGTTGCTGTGAGGTAGTGGATTTATTCCTTGTAAGTCAAGAGTCTAAAACAAACAGACTCCTCAAAATTTCATCTTCTCTGGTTTTTGTAGCAAGTTGGTCCATTTATGTTATCCTGGACAACATTAAGTATAGCATCACCTATCAGCAGTGACCTCTCCTAGCCCTGTTCCTACCAACTGGCATACCTTATAATGTTTGAAGGATTTCTTATGTCTAGCCACATAGCCCTTCAGCTGAGTCCACACCAACTCAATAGGGTTCAAGCTACAATGATAAAGGGGGACAGTCTTGCAATGACATGGCCTGCTTCCTTCACGTATTTGTCTACAATATACACCTCAGTCTCACCATCTCAGAAGTTCAATTTATACCAATGGCAGGAAAATAAGGTTCTGGAACACTATCCTGGCTTGCATCCTTCTAAGGAAGTTTCAGGGACAGTGTGTCATCACAAAAATACCCCCAGTAACAATGAAAACTAAACAGCAAACTGGGTGGAGGGGGAAGAAAGGAATTCCAAGAATGAGATGGGAAAACCACTTCTGCAATGGTTCTTCCTGTCAGAACAAATTGACATAAATTAACCCATACAAAAAATTGAATTGCAATGCACTGGGTCCCATGGCAGTCTTTCCTGTGGGTGATGTTGCCAAAGAGTTACCTGACCTTCGGTGGAACGATGCACACAGTGAATGGAGCAAGAGCAATGGGCCATCTCATTTCATCTGGCAGGGAGAGAACCTCAACACCAGCAGCCAGAATGCGTGTCATGCCTAGGCCATAGCTTCCCATCTGTAGGAAGTCTGACTTTCCTTCCACTGTTGTGAATCTTGCCTTCAGGGGCACTGAGTACTTTGTTCCAAGAAGGAAAGTGTGGCCAACCTAAACACATCACAGCCTCTTAACACATTAATTCTAAAGCAAGTGCAACCAAATCAGTTGTTAAACTGGTCCACAAAGATTACCTCAATCCCAGGGCAGCACTTCAGAAAGCCGTGGCCACACTCTGGACACTCAGACGGGACACAGCTCTCCAAGCTGGTTCCATAACCACACGATTCACAAATAAGCAACTTTGCCTCCCCGACAGCGGCTGGGAAGTGGTACTCATGGGAGACAGACCCTCCCATGACACCAGTGACAGCTGACACTGTGTAGAACAGCAAGAGAGGAAGGGCATCACTTACAATTCCAGCAAATAAAATATACAAGATGAGTTAAAAGCTTCCAAGTTGCTCACTGCTGCTATCAGCTCATGTATTTATTTCTCTGTGCTTGGTTGGTCCTGTCTTAGTCATCCATTCTCTATGATGTTCCTCAAGTCACCTTCCTTTCCTTCCATATGCCTACTTGTGCCGTGATCATGTGTTTCCTATCTGCCAGCCTGATCCCTTCCTTGTGTTGTGTTTGGCTACTTAGGCTTGACCCCACGCTGGTTTCAGCATCCATTCAAGATACACATTAAATTCAGTTTCTGTCTTGCTAACTGTGTTATGTAAAGGTCAGAATTATGTTTCAATGTTGCCTGTTGAGCCATCGAGGTAAGGGACCCTCACTGTATGCTGCAGCTTAGTACTGGGTAACAGATGTGCTTTTATACTGTGCAATGAGGTATTTGTCTTGTGTACTGTACATATTTGTAAGTATGTGATGTTAGTACTCACAACTGTTAATCTAATTAAATGAGATTTTGCTTGAAAACTAGTTTGCCACACTTCACACTACATGCATGAGTATTGCATCTGTGTAAATTCAAAACTATTTCTGTAATTGTTTTATGCAAGAGGAAACAAGTGCCTGTGTGTGGCATTTCTTTGGTTATGAGTGTTCATAATTCTTCTAAGTGCCTGTTCAGAGTATCTAAAGTGCCATCCTTAGCAGAACAGCAGTCTTAGATGATTTTTGCTTAAACTGGCTCATTCAATTTCAACACTGCATCACCTATGAAGGTAGAAATTTTATTTTCCTGCTGTGTTTGTGTTCTTTATTGGCATGATCTTCTAGTGTGAGAGATTTTGTTAAATTGTGGTTATATTAAACATGTCCTGATATTACCTACACAGTACATTTCTGTTCTTTATAAGAGGTCTATTTGGAAAGTAACCTCCGTTTATTTTAGGCAACAATGTTGGAGCAGGGGAGAGCTTGCATATGCGAAGTAGTGTCATATGACTCACTGCCTTGTAAACCATCACATAACTGGTCACCTAGTGTTTGTTCTTGTCTCTACAGAGTGAGTTATGATATGTCCTGCGATTGATAATCCTGTCAGCTGTGAATTTTATAATGTAACAGTTATGAAGTATCCAGCTTTACTATCGCAACTGCAGTTCAAAAGTGTGTGAATATTGTGACATGTTGCGCAATGGAGGACAACCCCTCTCCCCAGCAGTGACGTGGCGGGTGAGTCAGCGCTCTGTCACGTAGCCCCCTCCGCACTGTGACCTGGCACAGCTTCCCGCTGTGACGCAGCACCGCAACTCAACACCGCTGTTGACACGGGCAACAGGCAACAGTGAACGGAATAAAAGCCGGCTGAGCAGCAAGCGAGAGTTAGTGTGTGATCAACAGTTCTCAAGGCAGCAGCCTACGACTTAAGTTGAAATATAGCAGCAGTCGTGGTAAGAAGACCCGAACGCGTGGTTACAAGATTTTATGTGAGTGTGCGATAACTAAGAAGTCAGCGAGTGGAAGATTTATTGTGTGTGCTGTAGTACAGTTATATTTGGAGTGTGTAATTCAGAGAGACTTGTATAGCTCCCGCGTTATTAATACGTGAAGACTCTTGAAAAGAGTGTAAACAGATTATTGCGTATAGGGTTATAAATTGTGAAACCCCGCAACAGTGTTATAATTAATTGTAGCTGATACTTGTAGGTTGTTAAATAAACCAATTAACAATCTGAACGGCGTATTCAGTAATGAAACATGTTACAATATAGTAATCATGTGTTAGCCTGATGATGACTTTAAAAGCTGAAACATGTAGCTAAGGTAATTTTAACCTGGACCATTATGTTGTTGTGTTATGACGGACTGCAATAAAGAATTGTATATAACAACACAACAGGAAGCAAAAAATGAAGGAAAAAAAGCAGCAGCAGCAACTGATGATCTTGTTCAAACTGCTGACCAAAAAATTTGTGAAAGATGGTGCCTCACAATTTCAGAACTTTCGTGCGAATTTCCAAAAACATGCACTGTTCTCTACAAGATTATCACAGTTTGGCTAGGCTATCACAAGTTTTGCACAAGATGGGCTCTATAATGCTCATAGGTACACATAAAACACAGAGAACAGCCGTAGCCTTGGCTCTTTTAAGCGACACCATAAAGATGGCCAAGAATTTCCTAATCACATCATAGAAATTTGATGCCAGCTGATTTCTGGGATAGGAAATGAGTGCTGATGGTGAAATTCATGCAACAAGGGATCACAATAATGTCGTAAGTGTATTGCGAAACACTAAAAAAACTGCGTACGGCCATTCAGAAAAAAATGGCATGGAATGCTGTCATCTGGTATGGTGCTCCTTCATGGCAATGTGCGTCCACATACCACTGCTCATGCGAGCACTGTTGGACCATTTCAACTAGGAGTTGGCTCACCACCCTCCTTACAGCCCTAATCTTGCTCCAAGTGACTACCACCTGTTTACCTACCTGAAGAATTGGTTTGGATCACAACGCTTCAGCAGTAATGAGGAGTTGATGGAAAATATCAAAACTTGGCTAAGCCCACTGGCAGCAGATATCTTTGAAAGAGGCATATAAAAACTTATTCCCCAATATGACAAGTGCCTGAGTTTCAGCAGTGACTATGCTAAGAAGTAGCTTAAGTATGTACATATTTTTTGTATATAATAAATGTTTTTCCCTCACTGCTTGTTTTGTTAACAGCTCACTGGGGGTTACTTTCCAAATAGCCCTTATATATGCAGAATTTGAGTTCCTTGCCTATTAGATCTAAGGGGAACTGAATGAGTTAGGAAAGACCAGATAAACTGCTCATGTTTTGGCACCCTGTCCAACCACAGACTGTAGAACATGCAACAGAATCGGCTGTTTGTTGTGTCTAATATTTAGCAAACGATGCTCCCACTTTCACTTTGGTAGAGATTTTCTCTGCTAACTGTGGTAGAATACAGCTTGCTGAATTATTCATTAGTAGCTTAAGAAATGTATTATTCAGAAGAGGTGTGACATGGAATAATGTTATTTGTAATACTGTCTTATTTCTATATTTAAACAAATGTCAGATTTAGAACAGGATGTGTGCATTAAATCTGTTTCAAACTGGGCATAATAACTAGAGAGTGGTACCTTGTGAACATTGCCCTTTATGGACAGGAACTTCCTGTCCTACCCACCAAAATGCCTCATGACGACTCATAACATGTCGGCACTATACACCTCCATCAGTTACTTAACTCTACATATAATTTTATGCTTTCTTGGTGACTGTGTGCAATAAAGTCTTCCTGAGTGAACACCCATGTGAATATGGAATTAGTATCCAATGTTTCACAGACTCTGCCTCTGTCATTCCATTATCAGTATGAACTGATGTGATGAGAGTCATGACAGCTCATAAAGTATGCTCTTAGCATACTGAAGTTTATGTTGGGGGGGGAAACAACAACAACAACTCCGTGGTTTTCGTCTGCCAGCGAACTATACTGACTGAGCAATTGCAGTTTGTCGGCAAAGTTAGTTTCAAATTTTAAATGGTGGAAAAATCAGTTTCCTGTGCTCCTGCCATCCATTAAGCAGGCCATAGGAGTATGAAACTGTATTTCTGCTGGCAATCTGTTAACACTCATGGATAGTGGTCCAAGGATACTAAAGCTCAAGCGGCCAACTTCAATAATTCACCTCACCTTTGAAATACTGAATGCCTATTCTCCTGAATATGTTGTCATAAGCTTTGCTTACTGCCTTGTAGGTCTCACTGGCTGCTTCTGCAGAAGTATCAAATGTATACAGGTCCTTCATTATGAACTCCCTTCCACGAAGGAGCCCAAATCGTGGTCGCATCTCATCTCGAAACTTGCTGGTAACTTGATACAAGAGTAGGGGAAGCTGTCGGTAGGACAGCTGTGGTATTGATGCCATTAGCTCTGTTACTGCTTCTTCATGTGTCTGCAACATAAGGACAGTATGTATACAAAGACGAACAGATTACAGGCTTCACTGCCCACAGGTTATATTTTGTGACTTTTAGGAAATTTTGTTACCTGCACATAAAAATGTAAATAAAATCTGGACAAATAGTTGCATTCATAATTAATTCTTATTAATTAAGATATAATGTTGGCTGTAATCAAGCTGACATTCAGTGCTTGAGGGGGGGGGGGTGGAAGCCTAGTTGAGTGCTTTTAGAAGTCTCCAGGCATATTTTGTAAGAGGTGTGAGTCCCTAATCAGTCATATGTTAAAAATACTTTTACAAAACAGGTTTGTTTGTGTGCTGGCTTACGCTGAAAAGGATCAGTTACATTGTGATTCATTACATTTTGATTTTACAGAGGAATATTCTGATTGGTTAACATACACAGAGAAGTGTTCCGATTGGCTGTTCTTGGAGATTTGAAAGACTGGTTAATAAATGTCTCACTTTTTTGGGTTTATGAGGAAGATTAATGATTAAAGATATGAGATTCTTTCCTAAAATGTCAGTAGGTTATTCTGAAAATAATGTCAAACTTAATTCAAAGATTTCTTTTATTTTGTGAAACATACCTTCAGAGCAGTTTACTAATGCCTCTACATATATCATACACGCGTGCGCACACATATATAGGGGCCGTACAAGCCATAAAATTTGCATCAAAACAGTCCTATCCCATCCAGTGCTTTATGCAGGAAACTGCAGGAGGAAAAAGTGTTGAATTCTAGTGTAATGGCAATGACTGATATTGATGGATTTTGACAGAGAAGGGAAACAACAGAAATACATTTTCTGACAGCAGTGACTGAAAAATTGCAAATACAGTGCAGATATATGAAAGATGTTGACATTAATACAAGATCACGGCTGAATCAGACTGTTGGAACAAAGAAGGAGGATGGAAAATTCCTACACCATAAGAATACTCTTTAAATATCATAACAAAAAAGAAACCAGAGACATTCATGGATATGATGGAAAAGTTTTTAATATTATCATACTTATTTTAAAAACTTGGAAAGTGTAATCTTAAGAAATATGGACTTGGCCTGGTCTCAGGTGTTTATAACCTTTGCGTTTTGTGACATCGGTTGTCCAGTGATTGAGGTTAGCTCTTTCTAAGGGACCCAACAGAATACGTGCTTTCCCTCACCTGCGGACGGAAACAGATCCAGTTTCCAAAACGTCCGTGTTTTTCTTAGTTATCTTAAAACCAGGATGATGGATAAAGCCCGAAAACCCGATATCTCTTAAGAAATATGTTTGTAAAAGGAAGACACTAAACAGCCTAATTCATAGAGATGGCAATGGTAGAGGTGATGACTAACAACCAAGCTGTTTAACATTTAAACATTCTGTTTAACAACTTGAACTTTTGGTCATCTTAAAAAAAAAAATAAGGGTATCCCTCTAACAGGCCGTGGAGGCCAACAGGGTTGTGAAATGTTGAGGTTCCTACATGTTCTAGACAATTGGCTCATAGATGGCAGCAAGGTTGTCAGCCCTATGTGCCAACCGCCCTTTATCCCCAAGAATATTCCTAGTACTCAATTCTGTTTGAGGCTGAATTGACCCCAGGGCCATAGCGCGGCTGGAAGGATTAGGTCAATTGAAAAAATCCAATGACCTCATCGGGACTTGAACCCGCGACCTTCTGGCTTGTAGCATAGTGCCTCAGCCAACTACCCCCCTTTTGGTCTTCTACCATTTTTAAAATATTCTTTCTTCCTTTACCGCTGCTTCAATACTGGAAACAAAACTTACAATAACAAACAAATTCAGTTAAAGTAAAAAAAAAAAATAATCGACCTCGATCTGTTTACCTACTGGACTAAGCACAAGCTCCCTGTCATGGCGGTCCTTCAGTGTGAACAGCTCTTCTCCTATATCTTCCCAGCGGCCTGCAACAAAACAATCCTTCATGCTGCCTCATTAAGTCACTCAGTAATTACCAACATCACTGAACAAGTTCCAAAGTCAACATGTTGCAGTCATACCCAGGGATTAACAAACCCATTCATCTGCTCATCCATGAAACTTGAGGGGGAGGGGGAATGGTGTACACTGCACATACCTTCTCACATACAATTGACCTTGACTACATTATCATGGAAACAAAATCAGTTTTTGCTTGGCAGATCATTGCTGGTCACTGAACACTGAATAACAATGAAATCCATGTGACCAGTAAAGCCAGATTCAACAAAATCAACATTTCAAATTGGGCCACAATTTCTCTTCTGATTATACTATCACTGCAATTTTGTTTAGGATGACAGTCTCCATAAATTGCTGAAATTTAATCAAAATCATAAGAACCATTTGAAGAATACTACCACTTTGTTTCCTGGTGGCATACTTTTTGAGCTAGAATGTTAATGTTTACTGGGCACCAACCTGTAACACATAAATTCTTATATACCAAATATTAAAAAATCCTCAAAGCATTCAGACACTAGCAAGGCACACATCCATATGTACATACATACACACACACATTATTCTAAAAACCACTTTGTGTAATCAGGTGGGCTCACAATATTGTGGTGTGCCACCTAAAAGCTGAATTATATGTTGCCCATCACTGTGCAATGGCTGCAGTGGGAACGCATACTTCAGTGGCAACGAATACATGGAAAGACAACTACCTAAGAAACTGCCCAACAGAGACACGTTGCCCCGGAAATGAAACTCTAACAGTGGAGGTGCTAGCAATTGTTGTAGCAGAAACCATGAAACTGCAGGGTGTGACGTGTCTTCTATCCTGTGCAAGTGTAGAATATAAGACACCAAACAGAACACAGGACAAAGCAGTTCAGATCTGACAACAGATAAGAGAAACCCAAGAGCAAAGACACTCCACTGAGAATAGCGGTGCAAGAGTATAACCGTTGAAGAGGAAACATGAGAGACAATGGACTAATCAGGTAGCTTCACATGAAAGGGTGTTATCTGAGAATGATTGTAATTGTAAGTGTAAACAAGTAGTTGTCCAATAAACATCTTCATCTAATCCGGAACCCAAAAATTTTGTCGCATTACCTGGATATGTGACAATATGTATATTCATCAAAATCTCAAAACTGATATATTCACACTCACAGTACTAGCTCTATATGAGAGTACTGAAGCTGGGAATTGAAGGAACCTTCAACTTCATTCGCTAATGAACATTTGCTCTCCTTTTGACATCTCCACAGACACTCAGAACAGTAAATAATATTTGTTACATATAATATATGGAAAAATATTTTTATATGTTAAGTCATAGTGTGTAGGCTGTTGAAGAGCAATTACAGAGGTGTGAACAGATATGGTTTCTCTTGCAGAGAAGTGCCTGGTGAGCATAATTTCGTCAGATTGGTGAACTGAGCCAACATATGTTAACCTCCTGGTCATACCTGTAGATTTCCACAGCTCTCCAGATGTCAGAAGAGGCAGCAGCAGCTTCTGTGCATTTATCTTACACATCTCATCATCGACAATTCTGATCAATTTCTGCAAGGAACGTTCACCGAGTGGTAGTAGGTGGAATGCCCCAGGACTTGCCTGGCGAATCACACCCAAGTCATGCATCAACTGCAACATGAAAGCAGTAGCTGCAGTCAGCAGTGAAACCATGACCAACATAAACCTGTAGGTTACTGCAATTGCATAAACAATGTTAAGCCATTTTGAAATACATCTGTAAATAACTGCATAGCACTTAATTCTTGTGATATGAATTTTCATCTCTGTCTACTGGCAACACTGGAGGATATGTGGCTCCAAATGAAATTTCCTTGATAAATACTCTATTGTAGCATCATGTTATGTTGTATTTCCAACTTCTGTACAAATATGCTATATGTTAATTACCTACTACATGATTCAGCCTTTTGACAATCATCAGGTATACTCATTCATTGTTGGCTGCACTGCTCATTCCTTACATTGACCACAGTCTACAGTGGGTATATTTTGTGCTGTCAGTTTGAAATATTGTGATGCGTTGCTACCATCTATGTCTTTGTTGAAATTTGTCAAATTCTAAGATCATCCAGTGACTGAGGCTAGCTCTTTCTAAGGGACCCAACAGAGTAGGTGTCTTCCCTCACCTGAGGATGGAAACAGATCCAGTTTCCGAAACATTGTGTTTCTTCTTAGTTATTTAGAATCTGGACGATGGACAAAGTCCAAAAACACATTATCTCTCTAAGGTCTTCCATTACAAACATTTTGTTCTTTCCATATACACTTGCATATTTTAATTTTGGTTATTTTGGCGTTTTGTAGATGCAGATGTGATTCTCACAGATGGCTTGTGTGTAGTTGCTATGTCTTCTTTTCATTCCTGTGTTCTGTGTTTTGTACGTGGTGCAATCCAAAAGTTCCCAAAATATACTAATAAAAATTATTACATCTTACCTAGATCTTATTCTGCACCATCACCTTCAAAGTAGTCCCCTTGGGAGCGCATAAACCGATCCCAGGTTTCTGCCACTTTTCAAATGCATCCTGGAAGTCTTTCTTTGTTAGGGTGTTTAGTACCGTCTGCGTTTCCACTTGAATTTCCTCAACTGTATCAAATCTTTGCCCCTTCAACTTGATTTTCATCTTGGGGAAGACAAAGAAGTCACATGGAGCTAAGTCTGGCGAGTACAGTGGGTGGGGAACAACTGCCATCTAGTTTTTAGCCAAAAATTCCTGCACAAGGTAAGCCATATGCGGTCGTGCGTTGTCATGGTGGAGTACCCAGTCGTTCATGCACCACTTCTCTGGACGTTTTCTCATGTCCTCCCTCAAACGCCTTAGAACATCACGACAGAACTCTTTATTGACTNATGGAGCTAAGTCTGGCGAGTACGGTGGGTGGGGAACAATTGCCATCTAGTTTTTAGCCAAAAATTCCTGCACAAGGTAAGCCGTATGTGGTCGTGCGTTGTCATGGTGGAGTACCCAGTCGTTCATGCACCACTTCTCTGGACGTTTTCTCATGTCCTCCCTCAAACGCCTTAGAACATCACGACAGAACTCTTTATTGACTGTGTGACCAGGAGGGACGAACTCCTTATGAACAATCTCGTCAATATCAAAAAAACAGATCAACATGGACTTAATGTTGCTCTTGACTTGTCGAGCTTTTTTTTGGCCGATGTGAATAAGGGCTCTTCCACTGTGACAAATGCTGCCTGCTTTCAGGGTCGTAGCCATAAACCTAACTTTCGTCATCAGTGACAACCTTCGAAAGAAACTTTGGATCCTCTTGAAGCTGTTGAAGTTCCCCGCAGACTTCCAAGCGATGCTGCTTCTGTTCATTTTGCAGCAGTCGTGGCACAAACTTTGCCGCAATCCTCCTCATGTTCAGTTCCTCTGACAAAATTCGTTGACATGTATCATAACTTAGTCCCAAGGTGTTACAGAGGTCTTGGATGGTCAGTCTACGATCTTGCAGAATCAGATCCCTAACTTTCACGACATTTTCTGGTGTTTTGCCCATTGACGGCCATCCTGAATGATTGTCATCATCAGTCAATGTTCAGCCATTTTTAAAACGCTTATACCAGTAGTAAGTTTGTGTCTGGCCTAAACTGTTGTCACCAAAAGCTTGCTTCAACATTTGGTGCGTTTCTGCAGCGGTTTTCCCAAGTTTGAAACAAAACTTTATACAGACATGCTGCTCTCTCAGGTCAGCTATCGCAAAACCGCAAACTCACGGAAACACAACAATGGAAATACGTTCACCAACAATAAACCCAACCACTCAAGTCGACGCCGCTCGCCACACAGATTCAAGAAGGATGTGTGACGAGACACCTAGCAGTATTTTGATGTAT
>NW_019735577.1:7951-14859 GCF_002891405.2 Cryptotermes secundus | reverse complement strand
CAGTCAATGTTCAGCCATTTTTAAAACGCTTATACCAGTAGTAAGTTTGTGTCTGGCCTAAACTGTTGTCACCAAAAGCTTGCTTCAACATTTGGTGCGTTTCTGCAGCGGTTTTCCCAAGTTTGAAACAAAACTTTATACAGACATGCTGCTCTCTCAGGTCAGCTATCGCAAAACCGCAAACTCACGGAAACACAACAATGGAAATACGTTCACCAACAATAAACCCAACCACTCAAGTCGACGCCGCTCGCCACACAGATTCAAGAAGGATGTGTGACGAGACACCTAGCAGTATTTTGATGTATTCATAACCATTCGCGCGCACAATTCAAATTTCGGAAACTTTTGGATTGCCCCACGTATGTGGAATCCTTCTGATTTGATCTTATCTTCTTGTTTTTCATTCTTCAGTTCTGTGTTTATGGTGGTGGAATTCTGTTCTCTTTCCCCCTCCGGGTTGTGTTCTGGTGGTGGATGATCTTGTATTGCTGAGTGTTCTCTCATGGGTAGTGACTGCACTGTGCTGACAGAAGTAAATATAATTCCTTGGTAAAGTACACACCTCTGGTAATCGATTTTTTAAAAATCTGCCAGATTTTAGCCACATTATTTTATGCAAAGATACAAAGCAAAACTGACATGTAAATAACAGAAGGTGGTGGCTGAACACTGTTTGCAGATGAACACGTAAACACATGCATTTCAATGATTGCCAAGCCATCCACATTCCTTACATGTAGAGAGGATCTACTCTTCGCCTAACATTGATAAAAACAAAACAAACACTGTGGCCTGTAGTCCACAAGCGAACTATACTGATCGAGCGACCGCCACTTGTCAGTGAAGTTAGTACCAACTTTTGCAGATAGAGGGTGTCATGTGGTCAGGGCAATGGTTCCCCACAGCCATTAATCTCGGTTTCCTAGACCAGAGCCACTATTTCCTTGAAACAGCTCCTCAATTATCCTCATGAGACTGAGTGGACCCCGTTCCAGACCTACTTCTCCTCACAAAATGTGGGAGCGCCGGGAATCGAACCCGGGACCTCTGGATCTGTAGCCAGGAATTCTGACCACTAGACCACGGAGGCGGTCACCTAACATAGATAGAGGAAGAATAATGAGGTCGGCAGGGCATGCAGCAAGCATAGATGCACAAGAAATATATACTGCCATGTGTAGGGGGGTACGCATGATGAAAATAATGGGTTCTAGATCAGATGAACAGATTTACTGCTGTTCTTTTACAATTACACACACAAAATAACATCTTCAACAATTCAACTATTCAGTTGCCTTCTGAATTCTCTTTGATTGACAGCTACTCTGCTGTGACTGAATGTCTCGCTTGCAAACTGCCCTACTGCTCTACTTTCTTGTTAACAAAATGAATCCTGAAGAGTCTGTAGTTCATAAAATTCTAATTCTCGAACTTTCATTCTGGATTCTGCATCTCGGCCTAATCTGGCTTCACGTGTATCAGAAATAGAACACCACGTCTTACAGTTCCTCTGTTATTCTGCATATCCATTGTAGCAGAAAAGCCTGGTGATCCCAAGATTTCCTGTATCCACCAAAACCTCTGCTGAAGCTCTGCTGACATGAGAATGCATTTTAGGGAGCCCTTGCCTAGCAAACGGCGTCAGTCTCTGGGCAACATGTAGATTTATCCCAGTGTATTCGATGCTGCAGAAACGTGTTTCAACAAGCCGTTGCCTAGAAATGGCTGTCTTTTCTGAATCCACCATTTTGGGTTTCAGGCGCCATGTCATGATACAAATTCTGGTTGGAAATCTCAAGAGAAGAGTCCACATGGAAGATAATACGAAAACTGATGCAATTACATTGCACATACAAGGTCTGACAATAAAGCTCGCGAACCTGTCGTGTGCTTGCCATGGCAGCAGTGGACAGAAACCTCAGTATGGTTTGATGATGTTGGCATACCAAGTTTACCGTTTGGAAGTGCTGAAAATGCTGCATGAAAAAGTCAGATGGAAACAACCTGAACTTTTTGCCAACAACTCGTGGATCTTGCATCACGACAATGCAGCTGCTCACACTGCACTGTCTGTGAGGGAGTTTTTAGCTAGTAAACAAATAACTGTGCTGGAACACCCTCCCTATTCACCAGATCTAGCCCCCAGCGACTTTTTTTCTGTTTCTGAAGATAAAGGAAAGCATCTTTATGACACTGATGACATTAGGCATAATAAGACAATAGCTCTGAAGGCCATTCCACATAACCAGTTCTAAAATTGTTGTGAAGGTTGGACTAGGTGCTGGAACCAGTGCATAGCTTCCCAAGGGGAATACTTTGAAGGCGATGACAGTGATATTCAGCAATAAGGAATGTAGAACTTTTACCGCCATCAGTTCGCGAACTTATTGTCAGACCACGTATTTTCTCATACACAACTGAAAAGGGCTGTGTTACCTTGGAAATGGAATCAATTGTTGCGTAGTACACCACAGCTGGTTACTGACAACTGAACACTAATTAAATCTGCCAAACTGATAAAGCTGGTTTCAACAAAATCAACACTTTGTGTACCTAGTGCACATACCATTATATTCCTGAAGATACCACTTATGGATTTCAAGTGCAGTTTTATTAAGGGAGATGGTCTCCATAAATTACTAAAATTTAATCAAAATCATTAGAATCATTTTTGAGGAAATTACCAGTTGTTATTTTGAGGCCCATCTGGGAGCCAGGCACTAACTATACCAAGATAAATTATGAAATACCAAATACGAATAAAATCTGTTCATACACTAGTGAGGTGCACATCCATCCACATCATAATGTAAAAAGAGAGTATTCAAGAAACCACTTTCTCAAATATGGGAGGGGGACTCAAAAAGAACAATCAAGTAATCAATCAATTTATTTGTTCGAAGAATCCATATTAGGTGATACAACCTCCAGATATAGAACAAGTCAATAACTACATATTAATATAACATACATATTGTACATGAGTCAACTATACTATGAAACTCAACCACCTACAAATTTCAGACACATCACAATCATATAATTCTATAACCAAAAGAAACCCTGTATCCCAAGTTTATATATTTTTAAGGCGTCGGAGAGAGAACACATCACATACATATATTAGTTCCGGACACAGAATCAGTCATCTTACAACAACATTCACAAAAGATATGATACATAATTCAGTAATTTGTCAATTAATATTTCTGAGAACTAGAACTAGTCCTCTTACAGCTGCATTCACAAAAGAACAATTAAATATTAGCAATTCAACAAACACGCACAATTCATCAACCATACAATAAACAGTCATATGGCACAGAACAGCACACTTACATACACATATATATATATGATAGCTCTGAAAACAAAACAGTCCTCCTATAGTCACATGCTTAAAAGAACAACAATAAAACAATCTAACACCTTTACACATTGAGGACCGGTCGCATGATATCGTGCTTTTGGCTTTTAAACGTGGCAGACCGGTCGCATATCATGATTTTAGGACACGTTAGGTTGTTGCACACTATACCTTGCTCTGGCGCCACCCAAGTTGCACGCAATGGCGTAATAGAACTCTGGAATGTTTGCTTACTTGTCAGTAACTTGACCTCGCCATGTTCTTAACCCACTATAATCGAAAATGCTTTGCTGCTCTTCGAGCTGTATGTATCAGCCCGTAGTCAGTGGTGGGGTATGGACAAGGACAAATTCTGCCTTGTGAGACGTGTAGTCATGGTGATTCAGAGAATGACAGTGACAGGGGAGAACAAAGAATTGTGGCCACAGACAGTAAAAGTGACAGTAGCTCCGATGATAATGGGGGTAATAACATTGCAGGGACAGTAAAAAATCTAAAAAAATCACAAAAATCTAAACCCTGATTCAAAATTGAAATACAAAGCATTTATGATGAATGTGGCAAAGGCCTGGGCTACAGACCAGATGGTGGCGGCAGAACCAGTGTCAGACACAGACTTAGTGTGACCAGGACCATCAACTCCCATCCCACGCAGGCCTCATGTGGACCCCCAGGGCAACTCTCGGGTGATATGCGAAAACATAGCCCCGTGAAAATTGTGAAGAGTGAACATTCCAAGGGGAAGCATCCTTCTAGGCAATGCCATGTTTGCACAGTTCACAAAACAAGGAGTATGTCTACATTTGCAAGTTCTGTGTAATGCCACTTCACAAAGGGGAATGTTTCCAGAAATATCACACCCTCAAGCACCTCTAGGAGCATTGGTAAGTGTTCTCCAAAAATTTTAGTTCATAAAATTAATTAGGAGATTTTACATTAATTTTTAAAGTGAACAGTGCACAAGTCAGGATAGTAGGTTTAATAATGGCAGCCCCAGGGTGAATTAAATATTTAAATCACCGGTCCTTAATGTGTTAACAACATGAGCAATTTATCAGCACCTTACTAAGCTCAAAATTTTGAAATGCATATACATGTATCAAATGAATGTGTTAATACCATATAAACTAGTATAATATTTAAGAACTCTAAATTTGAAAACTTTAAAAATGACATAAATATTGTATTTGAAGCCTTAAACAGATGGTTCAAAGCCAATTTACTCTCATTAAATTTTGATAAAACCCATTACATATCATTCACAACTAAAAACAACCACCAAATTGATCTGGACATCAGTTATGCCAACAAATTAATCTGTAAAGTACTTGATACAAAATTCCTTGGAATACATGTAGACAGTACACTGTCTTGGAAAATACATATTGAACAAATTATACCTAAATTAAATGCAGCTTGCTATGCGATGAGATCAATTAAGCCTTTTATGTCACAGGAAACATTGAAGATGGTTTACCATGCCTACTTTCATTCTATTATGAACTATGGATTAATATTTTGGGGGAACTCTTCACATAGTGTAATAATTTTTAAAATACAAAAGAATATAATTAGAATCATTACAGGATGTAGAAGTAGAGATTCATGTAGAGAATTATTTAAGAAATTAAAAATTCTACCTCTTCAATCGCAATACATATTATCGCTTCTCTTATTTGTTGTTTACAACAAAGATAAATTCAAATTAAATTCTGATGTCTATAACATGAATACTAGACAAAAATATAACTTCCACCTACCCTCATCAACTTTATCAGTATATCAAAAAGGAGTCTACTTTACTGGCATAAAAGTGTTCAACAATCTGCCACAAAGTATTAAAAACTTGGGCAATGATACTAAAAAGTTTAAATCAGAGTTAAAGAATTATCTACATGCTCATTCCTTCTACTCTTTAGATGAATACTTCAATGTAAATAGAGAATGATGTAAAATTAAGTTATATTAATTTTTAAGCTAAAATTGCCTGTACTTATGTATGTAACCTTTTGACTTGTTCTGTATCCAAAGGTACTAACCTGCTTAGGATTTATAGAATGTAAATAAATTCAATTCAATTCAATTCAATAAAAGGTCCAGTTCATCTTATTTTTAAAACACTTGTCCAACATATAAAATGAATGGGAAAACAATAAGTTTTTCAATTACAATTTAAATTCTTTGTACTATGGGACCAATCTTTTATTGTGACAAGTAAGCTGTTAAACACTTTAATCCCAGCATAATAAATTCCCTTCTGAAAGACTGACAAATGACTTGAAGGATGATGCAAGTCAGATTTAGTCCTAGTGTTAATATTGTGAATCTCAGAATTCACTTCGAAATGATGTCTGCTGTCGATCACAAACAGTGAAAGTGAATATGTATTGAGATTTTAGTAGTAATATTTTTAGTTCCCTAAAATATTTTCTGTGTGACTATCAATAATCCCTTTAATACGAGGATCATACTGTAAGTCATGAGCAACAATTTTTTGTAAAGTAACATGCTTTATTATTGACAAACCAAATACATCACCTCAATCTACAGACCTTTTTCTATTTTTACACATTATCGCCATTTCTTTGTACACATTTCTCCCAGCATTCTGGGAGTTTGAAACTTCACTTTCTGTAAAATTCTGTTCCAGCTATCCAAAGACACTGACGCACTGCTTTCTGAATTGCCTCCCTTGTCTCAAAACGTTGTCCACTCAGCTCATCCTTCACAAATCCGAAAAGATGGTAGTCGGAGGGTGCCAGATCAGGGCTATAGGAGGGGTGTGGAAGAACTTCCCACCCCATCTTTGCAATTGCTTCCAATGTGAGGTGAACGGCGTGGGGGGCGAGTGTTGTCATGCAGGATGATGATGTTTCGTCCCGGACATTTATCGCACAATGCACGACAGAGCTTGTGCAGCATCTGAACACGAGCAGCACTGATGGTTTGCCCAGGTTCCAGGAATTCGTCCAGAATAAACCCCTCTGCATCCCAGAAGACTGTGCCCATCACCTTCACAGCTGATGGCACTGTCTTTGCCTTCTTTTTTGATGGAGAATGCAAATGGTGCCATTCCATACTCTGCCATTTTGTTTCAGGCTCGAAATGGTGAAACCAGCTTTCATCACCTGTCACAATACAGAGCAAAAAAATTATCGCCTTCGTGTCAATATCTCTGCAGCAGTTCTGAGGTGATGGCTTTTTGCTGACCTTTATGGTCGTTGGTCAATAACCGCGGGACCCAACGAGCACAAACTTTCCTATATCCCAAGCTTTCAATAATCTCCTGTACTGCACTGTGCCCCATTCCAAGTTTTCAGGCTATTGTGTCCACAGTCACATACCTGTCATCTTGAATGATCTCATCCACTCTTTCCTTGTTGCATTCAGCTGTGGCTGTTTGAGGACGACCGCTCCGAGGCTCATCTTCGATGCTGGTGTTCCCATCTTTAAAATGTTTCACCCGTCTTCGAACACTGCTCGCACCCATGCACACACTTCCATAAGCACGCTGAAGTCTCTGGTGAATTTCTGCAGC